>NW_027466555.1:0-20000 GCF_050575085.1 Anarhichas minor | reverse complement strand
TGTAGCATAGGGGAACCGCCAGAAGCGCTGGACCCTTCAGCGCTTCGCTCCTATCCCCTAGTATACACTGGGTAGTCTGTTCCTATCATTGTGTGCAAGGTGGCTTGGTTACCCCCTACCAAAATGGGTCACAGCCGTAATAGGCGAAGTACAGAAGCGCTGGAACCTTCAGCGCTTCGCCCCTATCACGGCTTTAAAACCCGAGCGAAAAACTCTATGTCCTTAAACGAAATACCCGTTTTGCGCGGTCCATATCTCCGCGAAAACACAACGCACAGCCGGGACACTCATATCTAATTGTAGTCCAAGTCCCCCTCTACAAACACATCAGAGTGGATCCTGGATGCGACCTCCACAGCCGAGGCACGAGTCGGTCAAAGTAGGTCGCAGGGACCATATTACGCGCGCCATATCTACCCGGAAATAGAACGCACAGCGGGGATACTCATGCCCAGTTGTCGAGCTGGAAGTCCTCTAACCACCCATATAAGATGAATAATAAACGGATACACACAGCCGATGCAGCGCGTGTTTGAAAACCGCCGATCGATCTTCATACTCTGACAAAATCACAGCGAAAAATCCTTAAACCAAATACCCGTTTTGCGCGGTCCATATCTCCGCGAAAACACAACGCACAGCCGGGAACCTCATATCTAATTGTAGTCCAAGTCCACTTCTACAAACCTATCCGAGTGGATCCTGGATGCGAGGTCCACAGCCGAGGCACCACGCGGTCAAAGTAGGTCGCAGGGGCCCTATTACGCGCGCCATATCTACCCGGAAATGGAACGCACAGCGGGGATTCTTATTTTGAATACACGGTCGCGACGTCCTCTAACTACCCATATAAGCAGAATAATAAACGGGTATCCACAGCCGAGGCAGCACGTATTTGAAAACCGCCGACCGATCTTCATACTCTGACAAAATCACAGCGATAGCGCCAATACTCTGTTTCCTTAAACCAAATCGCCGTCTTGCGCGGTCCATATCCCCGCGAATACACAACGCACAGCCGGGACACCTATGCCGACCTGTAGCCACCGTCAACCTCTAAAGACATGTGGAGGGTGATCCACAATCGGACACTCACAGCCGAGGCACGACGCGGTCAAAGTAGGTCGCAGGGACCATATTACGCGCGCCATATCTACCCGGAAATAGAACGCACAGCGGGGATACTCATGCCCAGTTGTCGAGCTGGAAGTCCTCTAACCACCCATATAAGATGAATAATAAACGGATACACACAGCCGATGCAGCGCGTGTTTGAAAACCGCCGATCGATCTTCATACTCTGACAAAATCACAGCGAAAAATCCTTAAACCAAATACCCGTTTTGCGCGGTCCATATCTCCGCGAAAACACAACGCACAGCCGGGAACCTCATATCTAATTGTAGTCCAAGTCCACTTCTACAAACCTATCCGAGTGGATCCTGGATGCGAGGTCCACAGCCGAGGCACCACGCGGTCAAAGTAGGTCGCAGGGGCCCTATTACGCGCGCCATATCTACCCGGAAATGGAACGCACAGCGGGGATTCTTATTTTGAATACACGGTCGCGACGTCCTCTAACTACCCATATAAGCAGAATAATAAACGGGTATCCACAGCCGAGGCAGCACGTATTTGAAAACCGCCGACCGATCTTCATACTCTGACAAAATCACAGCGATAGCGCCAATACTCTGTTTCCTTAAACCAAATCGCCGTCTTGCGCGGTCCATATCCCCGCGAATACACAACGCACAGCCGGGACACCTATGCCGACCTGTAGCCACCGTCAACCTCTAAAGACATGTGGAGGGTGATCCACAATCGGACACTCACAGCCGAGGCACGACGCGGTCAAAGTAGGTCGCAGGGACCATATTACGCGCGCCATATCTACCCGGAAATAGAACGCACAGCGGGGATATCTCATGCCCAGTTGTCAAGCTGGAAGTCCTCTAACCACCCATATAAGATGAATAATAAACGGATACACACAGCCGATGCAGCGCGTGTTTGAAAACCGCCGATCGATCTTCATACTCTGACAAAATCACAGCGAAAAATCCTTAAACCAAATACCCGTTTTGCGCGGTCCATATCTCCGCGAAAACACAACGCACAGCCGGGAACCTCATATCTAATTGTAGTCCAAGTCCACTTCTACAAACCTATCCGAGTGGATCCTGGATGCGAGGTCCACAGCCGAGGCACCACGCGGTCAAAGTAGGTCGCAGGGGCCCTATTACGCGCGCCATATCTACCCGGAAATGGAACGCACAGCGGGGATTCTTATTTTGAATACACGGTCGCGACGTCCTCTAACTACCCATATAAGCAGAATAATAAACGGGTATCCACAGCCGAGGCAGCACGTATTTGAAAACCGCCGACCGATCTTCATACTCTGACAAAATCACAGCGATAGCGCCAATACTCTGTTTCCTTAAACCAAATCGCCGTCTTGCGCGGTCCATATCCCCGCGAATACACAACGCACAGCCGGGACACCTATGCCGACCTGTAGCCACCGTCAACCTCTAAAGACATGTGGAGGGTGATCCACAATCGGACACTCACAGCCGAGGCACGACGCGGTCAAAGTAGGTCGCAGGGACCATATTACGCGCGCCATATCTACCCGGAAATAGAACGCACAGCGGGGATACACTCATGCCCAGTTGTCAAGCTGGAAGTCCTCTAACCACCCATATAAGATGAATAATAAACGGATACACACAGCCGATGCAGCGCGTGTTTGAAAACCGCCGATCGATCTTCATACTCTGACAAAATCACAGCGAAAAATCCTTAAACCAAATACCCGTTTTGCGCGGTCCATATCTCCGCGAAAACACAACGCACAGCCGGGAACCTCATATCTAATTGTAGTCCAAGTCCACTTCTACAAACCTATCCGAGTGGATCCTGGATGCGAGGTCCACAGCCGAGGCACCACGCGGTCAAAGTAGGTCGCAGGGGCCCTATTACGCGCGCCATATCTACCCGGAAATGGAACGCACAGCGGGGATTCTTATTTTGAATACACGGTCGCGACGTCCTCTAACTACCCATATAAGCAGAATAATAAACGGGTATCCACAGCCGAGGCAGCACGTATTTGAAAACCGCCGACCGATCTTCATACTCTGACAAAATCACAGCGATAGCGCCAATACTCTGTTTCCTTAAACCAAATCGCCGTCTTGCGCGGTCCATATCCCCGCGAATACACAACGCACAGCCGGGACACCTATGCCGACCTGTAGCCACCGTCAACCTCTAAAGACATGTGGAGGGTGATCCACAATCGGACACTCACAGCCGAGGCACGACGCGGTCAAAGTAGGTCGCAGGGACCATATTACGCGCGCCATATCTACCCGGAAATAGAACGCACAGCGGGGATACTCATGCCCAGTTGTCGAGCTGGAAGTCCTCTAACCACCCATATAAGATGAATAATAAACGGATACACACAGCCGATGCAGCGCGTGTTTGAAAACCGCCGATCGATCTTCATACTCTGACAAAATCACAGCGAAAAATCCTTAAACCAAATACCCGTTTTGCGCGGTCCATATCTCCGCGAAAACACAACGCACAGCCGGGAACCTCATATCTAATTGTAGTCCAAGTCCACTTCTACAAACCTATCCGAGTGGATCCTGGATGCGAGGTCCACAGCCGAGGCACCACGCGGTCAAAGTAGGTCGCAGGGGGCCCTATTACGCGCGCCATATCTACCCGGAAATGGAACGCACAGCGGGGATTCTTATTTTGAATACACGGTCGCGACGTCCTCTAACTACCCATATAAGCAGAATAATAAACGGGTATCCACAGCCGAGGCAGCACGTATTTGAAAACCGCCGGACCGATCTTCATACTCTGACAAAATCACAGCGATAGCGCCAATACTCTGTTTCCTTAAACCAAATCGCCGTCTTGCGCGGTCCATATCCCCGCGAATACACAACGCACAGCCGGGACACCTATGCCGACCTGTAGCCACCGTCAACCTCTAAAGACATGTGGAGGGTGATCCACAATCGGACACTCACAGCCGAGGCACGACGCGGTCAAAGTAGGTCGCAGGGACCATATTACGCGCGCCATATCTACCCGGAAATAGAACGCACAGCGGGGATACTCATGCCCAGTTGTCGAGCTGGAAGTCCTCTAACCACCCATATAAGATGAATAATAAACGGATACACACAGCCGATGCAGCGCGTGTTTGAAAACCGCCGATCGATCTTCATACTCTGACAAAATCACAGCGAAAAATCCTTAAACCAAATACCCGTTTTGCGCGGTCCATATCTCCGCGAAAACACAACGCACAGCCGGGAACCTCATATCTAATTGTAGTCCAAGTCCACTTCTACAAACCTCACCGAGTGGATCCTGGATGCGAGGTCCACAGCCGAGGCACCACGCGGTCAAAGTAGGTCGCAGGGGCCCTATTACGCGCGCCATATCTACCCGGAAATGGAACGCACAGCGGGGATTCTTATTTTGAATACACGGTCGCGACGTCCTCTAACTACCCATATAAGCAGAATAATAAACGGGTATCCACAGCCGAGGCAGCACGTATTTGAAAACCGCCGACCGATCTTCATACTCTGACAAAATCACAGCGATAGCGCCAATACTCTGTTTCCTTAAACCAAATCGCCGTCTTGCGCGGTCCATATCCCCGCGAATACACAACGCACAGCCGGGACACCTATGCCGACCTGTAGCCACCGTCAACCTCTAAAGACATGTGGAGGGTGATCCACAATCGGACACTCACAGCCGAGGCACGACGCGGTCAAAGTAGGTCGCAGGGACCATATTACGCGCGCCATATCTACCCGGAAATAGAACGCACAGCGGGGATACTCATGCCCAGTTGTCAAGCTGGAAGTCCTCTAACCACCCATATAAGATGAATAATAAACGGATACACACAGCCGATGCAGCGCGTGTTTGAAAACCGCCGATCGATCTTCATACTCTGACAAAATCACAGCGAAAAATCCTTAAACCAAATACCCGTTTTGCGCGGTCCATATCTCCGCGAAAACACAACGCACAGCCGGGAACCTCATATCTAATTGTAGTCCAAGTCCACTTCTACAAACCTATCCGAGTGGATCCTGGATGCGAGGTCCACAGCCGAGGCACCACGCGGTCAAAGTAGGTCGCAGGGGCCCTATTACGCGCGCCATATCTACCCGGAAATGGAACGCACAGCGGGGATTCTTATTTTGAATACACGGTCGCGACGTCCTCTAACTACCCATATAAGCAGAATAATAAACGGGTATCCATAGCCGAGGCAGCACGTATTTGAAAACCGCCGACCGATCTTCATACTCTGACAAAATCACAGCGATAGCGCCAATACTCTGTTTCCTTAAACCAAATCGCCGTCTTGCGCGGTCCATATCCCCGCGAATACACAACGCACAGCCGGGACACCTATGCCGACCTGTAGCCACCGTCAACCTCTAAAGACATGTGGAGGGTGATCCACAATCGGACACTCACAGCCGAGGCACGACGCGGTCAAAGTAGGTCGCAGGGACCATATTACGCGCGCCATATCTACCCGGAAATAGAACGCACAGCGGGGATACTCATGCCCAGTTGTCAAGCTGGAAGTCCTCTAACCACCCATATAAGATGAATAATAAACGGATACACACAGCCGATGCAGCGCGTGTTTGAAAACCGCCGATCGATCTTCATACTCTGACAAAATCACAGCGAAAAATCCTTAAACCAAATACCCGTTTTGCGCGGTCCATATCTCCGCGAAAACACAACGCACAGCCGGGAACCTCATATCTAATTGTAGTCCAAGTCCACTTCTACAAACCTATCCGAGTGGATCCTGGATGCGAGGTCCACAGCCGAGGCACCACGCGGTCAAAGTAGGTCGCAGGGGCCCTATTACGCGCGCCATATCTACCCGGAAATGGAACGCACAGCGGGGATTCTTATTTTGAATACACGGTCGCGACGTCCTCTAACTACCCATATAAGCAGAATAATAAACGGGTATCCACAGCCGAGGCAGCACGTATTTGAAAACCGCCGACCGATCTTCATACTCTGACAAAATCACAGCGATAGCGCCAATACTCTGTTTCCTTAAACCAAATCGCCGTCTTGCGCGGCTCCATATCCCCGCGAATACACAACGCACAGCCGGGACACCTATGCCGACCTGTAGCCACCGTCAACCTCTAAAGACATGTGGAGGGTGATCCACAATCGGACACTCACAGCCGAGGCACGACGCGGTCAAAGTAGGTCGCAGGGACCATATTACGCGCGCCATATCTACCCGGAAATAGAACGCACAGCGGGGATACTCATGCCCAGTTGTCGAGCTGGAAGTCCTCTAACCACCCATATAAGATGAATAATAAACGGATACACACAGCCGATGCAGCGCGTGTTTGAAAACCGCCGATCGATCTTCATACTCTGACAAAATCACAGCGAAAAATCCTTAAACCAAATACCCGTTTTGCGCGGTCCATATCTCCGCGAAAACACAACGCACAGCCGGGAACCTCATATCTAATTGTAGTCCAAGTCCACTTCTACAAACCTCACCGAGTGGATCCTGGATGCGAGGTCCACAGCCGAGGCACCACGCGGTCAAAGTAGGTCGCAGGGGCCCTATTACGCGCGCCATATCTACCCGGAAATGGAACGCACAGCGGGGATTCTTATTTTGAATACACGGTCGCGACGTCCTCTAACTACCCATATAAGCAGAATAATAAACGGGTATCCACAGCCGAGGCAGCACGTATTTGAAAACCGCCGACCGATCTTCATACTCTGACAAAATCACAGCGATAGCGCCAATACTCTGTTTCCTTAAACCAAATCGCCGTCTTGCGCGGTCCATATCCCCGCGAATACACAACGCACAGCCGGGACACCTATGCCGACCTGTAGCCACCGTCAACCTCTAAAGACATGTGGAGGGTGATCCACAATCGGACACTCACAGCCGAGGCACGACGCGGTCAAAGTAGGTCGCAGGGACCATATTACGCGCGCCATATCTACCCGGAAATAGAACGCACAGCGGGGATACTCATGCCCAGTTGTCAAGCTGGAAGTCCTCTAACCACCCATATAAGATGAATAATAAACGGATACACACAGCCGATGCAGCGCGTGTTTGAAAACCGCCGATCGATCTTCATACTCTGACAAAATCACAGCGAAAAATCCTTAAACCAAATACCCGTTTTGCGCGGTCCATATCTCCGCGAAAACACAACGCACAGCCGGGAACCTCATATCTAATTGTAGTCCAAGTCCACTTCTACAAACCTATCCGAGTGGATCCTGGATGCGAGGTCCACAGCCGAGGCACCACGCGGTCAAAGTAGGTCGCAGGGGCCCTATTACGCGCGCCATATCTACCCGGAAATGGAACGCACAGCGGGGATTCTTATTTTGAATACACGGTCGCGACGTCCTCTAACTACCCATATAAGCAGAATAATAAACGGGTATCCACAGCCGAGGCAGCACGTATTTGAAAACCGCCGACCGATCTTCATACTCTGACAAAATCACAGCGATAGCGCCAATACTCTGTTTCCTTAAACCAAATCGCCGTCTTGCGCGGTCCATATCCCCGCGAATACACAACGCACAGCCGGGACACCTATGCCGACCTGTAGCCACCGTCAACCTCTAAAGACATGTGGAGGGTGATCCACAATCGGACACTCACAGCCGAGGCACGACGCGGTCAAAGTAGGTCGCAGGGACCATATTACGCGCGCCATATCTACCCGGAAATAGAACGCACAGCGGGGATACTCATGCCCAGTTGTCAAGCTGGAAGTCCTCTAACCACCCATATAAGATGAATAATAAACGGATACACACAGCCGATGCAGCGCGTGTTTGAAAACCGCCGATCGATCTTCATACTCTGACAAAATCACAGCGAAAAATCCTTAAACCAAATACCCGTTTTGCGCGGTCCATATCTCCGCGAAAACACAACGCACAGCCGGGAACCTCATATCTAATTGTAGTCCAAGTCCACTTCTACAAACCTATCCGAGTGGATCCTGGATGCGAGGTCCACAGCCGAGGCACCACGCGGTCAAAGTAGGTCGCAGGGGCCCTATTACGCGCGCCATATCTACCCGGAAATGGAACGCACAGCGGGGATTCTTATTTTGAATACACGGTCGCGACGTCCTCTAACTACCCATATAAGCAGAATAATAAACGGGTATCCACAGCCGAGGCAGCACGTATTTGAAAACCGCCGACCGATCTTCATACTCTGACAAAATCACAGCGATAGCGCCAATACTCTGTTTCCTTAAACCAAATCGCCGTCTTGCGCGGTCCATATCCCCGCGAATACACAACGCACAGCCGGGACACCTATGCCGACCTGTAGCCACCGTCAACCTCTAAAGACATGTGGAGGGTGATCCACAATCGGACACTCACAGCCGAGGCACGACGCGGTCAAAGTAGGTCGCAGGGACCATATTACGCGCGCCATATCTACCCGGAAATAGAACGCACAGCGGGGATACTCATGCCCAGTTGTCAAGCTGGAAGTCCTCTAACCACCCATATAAGATGAATAATAAACGGATACACACAGCCGATGCAGCGCGTGTTTGAAAACCGCCGATCGATCTTCATACTCTGACAAAATCACAGCGAAAAATCCTTAAACCAAATACCCGTTTTGCGCGGTCCATATCTCCGCGAAAACACAACGCACAGCCGGGAACCTCATATCTAATTGTAGTCCAAGTCCACTTCTACAAACCTATCCGAGTGGATCCTGGATGCGAGGTCCACAGCCGAGGCACCACGCGGTCAAAGTAGGTCGCAGGGGCCCTATTACGCGCGCCATATCTACCCGGAAATGGAACGCACAGCGGGGATTCTTATTTTGAATACACGGTCGCGACGTCCTCTAACTACCCATATAAGCAGAATAATAAACGGGTATCCACAGCCGAGGCAGCACGTATTTGAAAACCGCCGACCGATCTTCATACTCTGACAAAATCACAGCGATAGCGCCAATACTCTGTTTCCTTAAACCAAATCGCCGTCTTGCGCGGTCCATATCCCCGCGAATACACAACGCACAGCCGGGACACCTATGCCGACCTGTAGCCACCGTCAACCTCTAAAGACATGTGGAGGGTGATCCACAATCGGACACTCACAGCCGAGGCACGACGCGGTCAAAGTAGGTCGCAGGGACCATATTACGCGCGCCATATCTACCCGGAAATAGAACGCACAGCGGGGATACTCATGCCCAGTTGTCAAGCTGGAAGTCCTCTAACCACCCATATAAGATGAATAATAAACGGATACACACAGCCGATGCAGCGCGTGTTTGAAAACCGCCGATCGATCTTCATACTCTGACAAAATCACAGCGAAAAATCCTTAAACCAAATACCCGTTTTGCGCGGTCCATATCTCCGCGAAAACACAACGCACAGCCGGGAACCTCATATCTAATTGTAGTCCAAGTCCACTTCTACAAACCTATCCGAGTGGATCCTGGATGCGAGGTCCACAGCCGAGGCACCACGCGGTCAAAGTAGGTCGCAGGGGCCCTATTACGCGCGCCATATCTACCCGGAAATGGAACGCACAGCGGGGATTCTTATTTTGAATACACGGTCGCGACGTCCTCTAACTACCCATATAAGCAGAATAATAAACGGGTATCCACAGCCGAGGCAGCACGTATTTGAAAACCGCCGACCGATCTTCATACTCTGACAAAATCACAGCGATAGCGCCAATACTCTGTTTCCTTAAACCAAATCGCCGTCTTGCGCGGTCCATATCCCCGCGAATACACAACGCACAGCCGGGACACCTATGCCGACCTGTAGCCACCGTCAACCTCTAAAGACATGTGGAGGGTGATCCACAATCGGACACTCACAGCCGAGGCACGACGCGGTCAAAGTAGGTCGCAGGGACCATATTACGCGCGCCATATCTACCCGGAAATAGAACGCACAGCGGGGATACTCATGCCCAGTTGTCAAGCTGGAAGTCCTCTAACCACCCATATAAGATGAATAATAAACGGATACACACAGCCGATGCAGCGCGTGTTTGAAAACCGCCGATCGATCTTCATACTCTGACAAAATCACAGCGAAAAATCCTTAAACCAAATACCCGTTTTGCGCGGTCCATATCTCCGCGAAAACACAACGCACAGCCGGGAACCTCATATCTAATTGTAGTCCAAGTCCACTTCTACAAACCTATCCGAGTGGATCCTGGATGCGAGGTCCACAGCCGAGGCACCACGCGGTCAAAGTAGGTCGCAGGGGCCCTATTACGCGCGCCATATCTACCCGGAAATGGAACGCACAGCGGGGATTCTTATTTTGAATACACGGTCGCGACGTCCTCTAACTACCCATATAAGCAGAATAATAAACGGGTATCCACAGCCGAGGCAGCACGTATTTGAAAACCGCCGACCGATCTTCATACTCTGACAAAATCACAGCGATAGCGCCAATACTCTGTTTCCTTAAACCAAATCGCCGTCTTGCGCGGTCCATATCCCCGCGAATACACAACGCACAGCCGGGACACCTATGCCGACCTGTAGCCACCGTCAACCTCTAAAGACATGTGGAGGGTGATCCACAATCGGACACTCACAGCCGAGGCACGACGCGGTCAAAGTAGGTCGCAGGGACCATATTACGCGCGCCATATCTACCCGGAAATAGAACGCACAGCGGGGATACTCATGCCCAGTTGTCAAGCTGGAAGTCCTCTAACCACCCATATAAGATGAATAATAAACGGATACACACAGCCGATGCAGCGCGTGTTTGAAAACCGCCGATCGATCTTCATACTCTGACAAAATCACAGCGAAAAATCCTTAAACCAAATACCCGTTTTGCGCGGTCCATATCTCCGCGAAAACACAACGCACAGCCGGGAACCTCATATCTAATTGTAGTCCAAGTCCACTTCTACAAACCTATCCGAGTGGATCCTGGATGCGAGGTCCACAGCCGAGGCACCACGCGGTCAAAGTAGGTCGCAGGGGCCCTATTACGCGCGCCATATCTACCCGGAAATGGAACGCACAGCGGGGATTCTTATTTTGAATACACGGTCGCGACGTCCTCTAACTACCCATATAAGCAGAATAATAAACGGGTATCCACAGCCGAGGCAGCACGTATTTGAAAACCGCCGACCGATCTTCATACTCTGACAAAATCACAGCGATAGCGCCAATACTCTGTTTCCTTAAACCAAATCGCCGTCTTGCGCGGTCCATATCCCCGCGAATACACAACGCACAGCCGGGACACCTATGCCGACCTGTAGCCACCGTCAACCTCTAAAGACATGTGGAGGGTGATCCACAATCGGACACTCACAGCCGAGGCACGACGCGGTCAAAGTAGGTCGCAGGGACCATATTACGCGCGCCATATCTACCCGGAAATAGAACGCACAGCGGGGATACTCATGCCCAGTTGTCAAGCTGGAAGTCCTCTAACCACCCATATAAGATGAATAATAAACGGATACACACAGCCGATGCAGCGCGTGTTTGAAAACCGCCGATCGATCTTCATACTCTGACAAAATCACAGCGAAAAATCCTTAAACCAAATACCCGTTTTGCGCGGTCCATATCTCCGCGAAAACACAACGCACAGCCGGGAACCTCATATCTAATTGTAGTCCAAGTCCACTTCTACAAACCTATCCGAGTGGATCCTGGATGCGAGGTCCACAGCCGAGGCACCACGCGGTCAAAGTAGGTCGCAGGGGCCCTATTACGCGCGCCATATCTACCCGGAAATGGAACGCACAGCGGGGATTCTTATTTTGAATACACGGTCGCGACGTCCTCTAACTACCCATATAAGCAGAATAATAAACGGGTATCCACAGCCGAGGCAGCACGTATTTGAAAACCGCCGACCGATCTTCATACTCTGACAAAATCACAGCGATAGCGCCAATACTCTGTTTCCTTAAACCAAATCGCCGTCTTGCGCGGTCCATATCCCCGCGAATACACAACGCACAGCCGGGACACCTATGCCGACCTGTAGCCACCGTCAACCTCTAAAGACATGTGGAGGGTGATCCACAATCGGACACTCACAGCCGAGGCACGACGCGGTCAAAGTAGGTCGCAGGGACCATATTACGCGCGCCATATCTACCCGGAAATAGAACGCACAGCGGGGATACTCATGCCCAGTTGTCAAGCTGGAAGTCCTCTAACCACCCATATAAGATGAATAATAAACGGATACACACAGCCGATGCAGCGCGTGTTTGAA
This sequence comes from Anarhichas minor, assembly GCF_050575085.1. NCBI lineage: Eukaryota > Metazoa > Chordata > Actinopteri > Perciformes > Anarhichadidae > Anarhichas > Anarhichas minor. The sequence continues at coordinate 7,617 of NW_027466555.1, read as the reverse complement.
AACCGCCGATCGATCTTCATACTCTGACAAAATCACAGCGAAAAATCCTTAAACCAAATACCCGTTTTGCGCGGTCCATATCTCCGCGAAAACACAACGCACAGCCGGGAACCTCATATCTAATTGTAGTCCAAGTCCACTTCTACAAACCTATCCGAGTGGATCCTGGATGCGAGGTCCACAGCCGAGGCACCACGCGGTCAAAGTAGGTCGCAGGGGCCCTATTACGCGCGCCATATCTACCCGGAAATGGAACGCACAGCGGGGATTCTTATTTTGAATACACGGTCGCGACGTCCTCTAACTACCCATATAAGCAGAATAATAAACGGGTATCCACAGCCGAGGCAGCACGTATTTGAAAACCGCCGACCGATCTTCATACTCTGACAAAATCACAGCGATAGCGCCAATACTCTGTTTCCTTAAACCAAATCGCCGTCTTGCGCGGTCCATATCCCCGCGAATACACAACGCACAGCCGGGACACCTATGCCGACCTGTAGCCACCGTCAACCTCTAAAGACATGTGGAGGGTGATCCACAATCGGACACTCACAGCCGAGGCACGACGCGGTCAAAGTAGGTCGCAGGGACCATATTACGCGCGCCATATCTACCCGGAAATAGAACGCACAGCGGGGATACTCATGCCCAGTTGTCAAGCTGGAAGTCCTCTAACCACCCATATAAGATGAATAATAAACGGATACACACAGCCGATGCAGCGCGTGTTTGAAAACCGCCGATCGATCTTCATACTCTGACAAAATCACAGCGAAAAATCCTTAAACCAAATACCCGTTTTGCGCGGTCCATATCTCCGCGAAAACACAACGCACAGCCGGGAACCTCATATCTAATTGTAGTCCAAGTCCACTTCTACAAACCTATCCGAGTGGATCCTGGATGCGAGGTCCACAGCCGAGGCACCACGCGGTCAAAGTAGGTCGCAGGGGCCCTATTACGCGCGCCATATCTACCCGGAAATGGAACGCACAGCGGGGATTCTTATTTTGAATACACGGTCGCGACGTCCTCTAACTACCCATATAAGCAGAATAATAAACGGGTATCCACAGCCGAGGCAGCACGTATTTGAAAACCGCCGACCGATCTTCATACTCTGACAAAATCACAGCGATAGCGCCAATACTCTGTTTCCTTAAACCAAATCGCCGTCTTGCGCGGTCCATATCCCCGCGAATACACAACGCACAGCCGGGACACCTATGCCGACCTGTAGCCACCGTCAACCTCTAAAGACATGTGGAGGGTGATCCACAATCGGACACTCACAGCCGAGGCACGACGCGGTCAAAGTAGGTCGCAGGGACCATATTACGCGCGCCATATCTACCCGGAAATAGAACGCACAGCGGGGATACTCATGCCCAGTTGTCAAGCTGGAAGTCCTCTAACCACCCATATAAGATGAATAATAAACGGATACACACAGCCGATGCAGCGCGTGTTTGAAAACCGCCGATCGATCTTCATACTCTGACAAAATCACAGCGAAAAATCCTTAAACCAAATACCCGTTTTGCGCGGTCCATATCTCCGCGAAAACACAACGCACAGCCGGGAACCTCATATCTAATTGTAGTCCAAGTCCACTTCTACAAACCTATCCGAGTGGATCCTGGATGCGAGGTCCACAGCCGAGGCACCACGCGGTCAAAGTAGGTCGCAGGGGCCCTATTACGCGCGCCATATCTACCCGGAAATGGAACGCACAGCGGGGATTCTTATTTTGAATACACGGTCGCGACGTCCTCTAACTACCCATATAAGCAGAATAATAAACGGGTATCCACAGCCGAGGCAGCACGTATTTGAAAACCGCCGACCGATCTTCATACTCTGACAAAATCACAGCGATAGCGCCAATACTCTGTTTCCTTAAACCAAATCGCCGTCTTGCGCGGTCCATATCCCCGCGAATACACAACGCACAGCCGGGACACCTATGCCGACCTGTAGCCACCGTCAACCTCTAAAGACATGTGGAGGGTGATCCACAATCGGACACTCACAGCCGAGGCACGACGCGGTCAAAGTAGGTCGCAGGGACCATATTACGCGCGCCATATCTACCCGGAAATAGAACGCACAGCGGGGATACTCATGCCCAGTTGTCAAGCTGGAAGTCCTCTAACCACCCATATAAGATGAATAATAAACGGATACACACAGCCGATGCAGCGCGTGTTTGAAAACCGCCGATCGATCTTCATACTCTGACAAAATCACAGCGAAAAATCCTTAAACCAAATACCCGTTTTGCGCGGTCCATATCTCCGCGAAAACACAACGCACAGCCGGGAACCTCATATCTAATTGTAGTCCAAGTCCACTTCTACAAACCTATCCGAGTGGATCCTGGATGCGAGGTCCACAGCCGAGGCACCACGCGGTCAAAGTAGGTCGCAGGGGCCCTATTACGCGCGCCATATCTACCCGGAAATGGAACGCACAGCGGGGATTCTTATTTTGAATACACGGTCGCGACGTCCTCTAACTACCCATATAAGCAGAATAATAAACGGGTATCCACAGCCGAGGCAGCACGTATTTGAAAACCGCCGACCGATCTTCATACTCTGACAAAATCACAGCGATAGCGCCAATACTCTGTTTCCTTAAACCAAATCGCCGTCTTGCGCGGTCCATATCCCCGCGAATACACAACGCACAGCCGGGACACCTATGCCGACCTGTAGCCACCGTCAACCTCTAAAGACATGTGGAGGGTGATCCACAATCGGACACTCACAGCCGAGGCACGACGCGGTCAAAGTAGGTCGCAGGGACCATATTACGCGCGCCATATCTACCCGGAAATAGAACGCACAGCGGGGATACTCATGCCCAGTTGTCAAGCTGGAAGTCCTCTAACCACCCATATAAGATGAATAATAAACGGATACACACAGCCGATGCAGCGCGTGTTTGAAAACCGCCGATCGATCTTCATACTCTGACAAAATCACAGCGAAAAATCCTTAAACCAAATACCCGTTTTGCGCGGTCCATATCTCCGCGAAAACACAACGCACAGCCGGGAACCTCATATCTAATTGTAGTCCAAGTCCACTTCTACAAACCTATCCGAGTGGATCCTGGATGCGAGGTCCACAGCCGAGGCACCACGCGGTCAAAGTAGGTCGCAGGGGCCCTATTACGCGCGCCATATCTACCCGGAAATGGAACGCACAGCGGCGGATTCTTATTTTGAATACACGGTCGCGACGTCCTCTAACTACCCATATAAGCAGAATAATAAACGGGTATCCACAGCCGAGGCAGCACGTATTTGAAAACCGCCGACCGATCTTCATACTCTGACAAAATCACAGCGATAGCGCCAATACTCTGTTTCCTTAAACCAAATCGCCGTCTTGCGCGGTCCATATCCCCGCGAATACACAACGCACAGCCGGGACACCTATGCCGACCTGTAGCCACCGTCAACCTCTAAAGACATGTGGAGGGTGATCCACAATCGGACACTCACAGCCGAGGCACGACGCGGTCAAAGTAGGTCGCAGGGACCATATTACGCGCGCCATATCTACCCGGAAATAGAACGCACAGCGGGGATACTCATGCCCAGTTGTCAAGCTGGAAGTCCTCTAACCACCCATATAAGATGAATAATAAACGGATACACACAGCCGATGCAGCGCGTGTTTGAAAACCGCCGATCGATCTTCATACTCTGACAAAATCACAGCGAAAAATCCTTAAACCAAATACCCGTTTTGCGCGGTCCATATCTCCGCGAAAACACAACGCACAGCCGGGAACCTCATATCTAATTGTAGTCCAAGTCCACTTCTACAAACCTATCCGAGTGGATCCTGGATGCGAGGTCCACAGCCGAGGCACCACGCGGTCAAAGTAGGTCGCAGGGGCCCTATTACGCGCGCCATATCTACCCGGAAATGGAACGCACAGCGGGGATTCTTATTTTGAATACACGGTCGCGACGTCCTCTAACTACCCATATAAGCAGAATAATAAACGGGTATCCACAGCCGAGGCAGCACGTATTTGAAAACCGCCGACCGGATCTTCATACTCTGACAAAATCACAGCGATAGCGCCAATACTCTGTTTCCTTAAACCAAATCGCCGTCTTGCGCGGTCCATATCCCCGCGAATACACAACGCACAGCCGGGACACCTATGCCGACCTGTAGCCACCGTCAACCTCTAAAGACATGTGGAGGGTGATCCACAATCGGACACTCACAGCCGAGGCACGACGCGGTCAAAGTAGGTCGCAGGGACCATATTACGCGCGCCATATCTACCCGGAAATAGAACGCACAGCGGGGATACTCATGCCCAGTTGTCAAGCTGGAAGTCCTCTAACCACCCATATAAGATGAATAATAAACGGATACACACAGCCGATGCAGCGCGTGTTTGAAAACCGCCGATCGATCTTCATACTCTGACAAAATCACAGCGAAAAATCCTTAAACCAAATACCCGTTTTGCGCGGTCCATATCTCCGCGAAAACACAACGCACAGCCGGGAACCTCATATCTAATTGTAGTCCCAAGTCCACTTCTACAAACCTATCCGAGTGGATCCTGGATGCGAGGTCCACAGCCGAGGCACCACGCGGTCAAAGTAGGTCGCAGGGGCCCTATTACGCGCGCCATATCTACCCGGAAATGGAACGCACAGCGGGGATTCTTATTTTGAATACACGGTCGCGACGTCCTCTAACTACCCATATAAGCAGAATAATAAACGGGTATCCACAGCCGAGGCAGCACGTATTTGAAAACCGCCGACCGATCTTCATACTCTGACAAAATCACAGCGATAGCGCCAATACTCTGTTTCCTTAAACCAAATCGCCGTCTTGCGCGGTCCATATCCCCGCGAATACACAACGCACAGCCGGGACACCTATGCCGACCTGTAGCCACCGTCAACCTCTAAAGACATGTGGAGGGTGATCCACAATCGGACACTCACAGCCGAGGCACGACGCGGTCAAAGTAGGTCGCAGGGACCATATTACGCGCGCCATATCTACCCGGAAATAGAACGCACAGCGGGGATACTCATGCCCAGTTGTCAAGCTGGAAGTCCTCTAACCACCCATATAAGATGAATAATAAACGGATACACACAGCCGATGCAGCGCGTGTTTGAAAACCGCCGATCGATCTTCATACTCTGACAAAATCACAGCGAAAAATCCTTAAACCAAATACCCGTTTTGCGCGGTCCATATCTCCGCGAAAACACAACGCACAGCCGGGAACCTCATATCTAATTGTAGTCCAAGTCCACTTCTACAAACCTATCCGAGTGGATCCTGGATGCGAGGTCCACAGCCGAGGCACCACGCGGTCAAAGTAGGTCGCAGGGGCCCTATTACGCGCGCCATATCTACCCGGAAATGGAACGCACAGCGGGGATTCTTATTTTGAATACACGGTCGCGACGTCCTCTAACTACCCATATAAGCAGAATAATAAACGGGTATCCACAGCCGAGGCAGCACGTATTTGAAAACCGCCGACCGATCTTCATACTCTGACAAAATCACAGCGATAGCGCCAATACTCTGTTTCCTTAAACCAAATCGCCGTCTTGCGCGGTCCATATCCCGCGAATACACAACGCACAGCCGGGACACCTATGCCGACCTGTAGCCACCGTCAACCTCTAAAGACATGTGGAGGGTGATCCACAATCGGACACTCACAGCCGAGGCACGACGCGGTCAAAGTAGGTCGCAGGGACCATATTACGCGCGCCATATCTACCCGGAAAATAGAACGCACAGCGGGGATACTCATGCCCAGTTGTCAAGCTGGAAGTCCTCTAACCACCCATCTAGACACTCCTATAAACGGATACACACAGCCGATACAGCGCGTATTTGAAAACCGCCGACCGATCTTCATACTCTGACAAAATCACAGCGAAAGACTTAAACGAAATACCCGTTTTGCGAGGTCCATATCCCCGCGAATACACAACGCACAGCCGGGACACTTATACCCAGTTGTAGTCCACGTCCCCCTCTACAAAACTATCGGAGTGGATCCTGGATGCGAGGTCCACAGCCGAGGCACGGTGTAGTCAAAGTAGGTCGCAGGGACCATATTACGCGCGCCATATCTACCCGGAAATAGAACGCACAGCGGGGATTCCTATACTGAATACACGGCCCCGACGTCCTCTAACCAACTATGTAAGCTGAATAATAAACGGATAACCACAGCCGAGGCAGCGCGTGTTTGAAAACAGCCGACCGATCTTCATACTCTGACAAAATCACAGCGAAAGACTTAAACGAAATACCCGTTTTGCGAGGTCCATATCCCCGCGAATACACAACGCACAGCCGGGACACTTATATCTAACTGTAGTCCAAGTCCCCCCTCTACAAATCTATCCGAGTGGATCATGGATGCGAGGTCCACAACCGAGGCACGATGTAGTCAAAGTAGGTCGCAGGGGCCATATTGCGCGGTCCATATCTACCCGGAAATGGAACGCACAGCGGGGATTCTTATACCGAATCCACGGTCCCCGACGTCCTCTAACCACCCATATAAGCATAATAATAAACGGATACCCACAGCCGAGGCAGCACGTATTTGAAAAGCGCCGGCCGATCTTCATACTCTGACAAAAAGCGCCGGGCGATCTTCATACTCTGACAAAATCACAGCCGTTTTTATATCGTTTTGCGAGATGGATATCTCCGCGAATACACAACGCACAGCCGGGATACTCATACCTAATTGTATAATACGTCTACCTCTACAAACCTATCCGAGTGGATCCTGGATGCGAGATCCAGAACCAGGATCCATATCGCGCGGGTAAACGGCGGGAGTAACGAGGACTCTCTTAAGGTAGGGGACGTTACTGGGCTGCGCTGCGAAAGACGAGCGCCAAAAACTCTGTTTCCTTAAACGGAAGCGCCGTTTTGCGAGGTGGGATATCTCCGCGAAAACACCACGCACAGCCGGGACACTTATACCCAATCGTAGACCACGTCCACCTCTACAAACCTATCCGAGTGGATCCTGGATCCGAGACCCACAGCCGAGGCACCACGCGGTCAAAGTAGGTCGCAGTTGCCGTTTTGCGCGCTCCATCTCTCCGCCAAAACACCACGCACAGCCGGGACACTTATACCCTATTGTAGACCCCGACCTCCTCTAACCACCCATACATGCAGAACAATAAACGGATACCCACAGCCGATGCAGCAAGTAGTTCAAAAGCGCCGGCCGATCTTCGTACTCTGACAAAATCACAGCGAAAGACGAGCGCCAATACTCTGTCTCCTTAAACCAAATCGCCGGTTTGCGCGGTGCATATCCCCGCGAATACACAACGCACAGACTCGTCCCCTACGCCGAATAGTAGACCACGTCCACTTCTAAAGACCTGTGGAGGAGGATCCAGGATCGGGCATTCACAGCCGATGCACGACGTGGTCAAAATAGGTCACTGTAGCCATATTGCGCGCTCAATATCTCCGCCAAAACACAACGCACAGTCGGGGTACTTACGCCGAATTGTAGACCTTGACGTCCTCTAACCAGCCATCCATGCACTCC
>NW_027466554.1:187500-189683 GCF_050575085.1 Anarhichas minor | reverse complement strand
GTTATTTACACTCTGATGGTTAACCGTAACACTTTATTTACACTCTGATGGTTAACGGTAAAACTTTATTTACACTCTGATGGTTAACATTAACACTTTATTTACACTCTGATGGTTAACAGTAAAACTTTATTTACACTCTGATGGTTAACGATAAAACTTTATTCACACTCTGATGGTTAACGTTAAAACTTTATTTACACTCTGATGGTTAACGATAAACGTTGAACTGTGAGGGAATCAGTACGGATCATTGATCCACTACGATCCTCTACACCACTTCCTGCTGTGAAGACCTGGTTCAGCTCAGACTTCGTGTGTTCGGCTGCAGAGAGACGAGAACCTTCAGAACAGTTAACACCGGCTCAAACAGCCTCGACACCTCGACAGACCTGCTGTGACGTGATCCCTCTGGATCCTGGTCTACCGGACACCGACCCCTCTCCCTGATCAGCTTTCACATGCACTCATCGCTGTGTAGCTTCTCTAAGCCGCTCAATTAGAAACGCAGAATTACGTCACCTCCTGAACACGGAGGCTAACGGCTAATAAAGTCAAGCTCAGCGTCTGATGGTGAAGCTCGAGCTGCAGGGTTTAACAGAGGAACTACGTGTGTTTTCTTCTCAGTGATTTGTTGTATTTGTTGTAATTGTTTGATGGTTTGAACTTCTTACATCTTCTCAGCAGAGACTCTGAAATGTCTTCTTTCATCAGAACACGGACGGCATGTTTTATTTTTAAATCCTATCCGGTGACAAAAGACACGTCGAGCCGTCTCTTCGGTTACATGTGGGGGGTTTGAGCTCCCCCCCATTCTAATGGGTTGAGGGGCCGACCAATCACCAATCATCTCGTGTTTGCTAAACATCGCTCCACAACTTTTACATCATGAACTATATATTTCTGAAAGTCTGATTGAGAAGTGCTGAGGCAGGAAACAGCTGCTCCTTCAGAGTAAAACGTCATCCCCCTGATCTGAAGATCAACCTTCTGATGGACAAAATATAAGACTTCAAACGAGGAAGCAGCTCACAGACGGATTATCTGTGATTGATGGTTTCTGTGGCTCATCTCTCAGATCTGGTTGGTGGAGAGCTTTGGTTGTGTTTATGCTCCGGTCCAACGTGGGACGTTTGAACATCAGATTTAATCCACAGTTTCATGCTTTAGTCTGTAATCCCTCGTGTCCTTAATCTGAATCTAAACTCTATTCGCTGCCTTCAGACGTTTGATAGCGAAGCACCGAGGAACCTTTTAGTATCTGAATGACAAACATCAACATCTTTATTCGACGCTCAGGGAACTGAAGTATGAAGAGAGAGACGGGTTGAAACAAACACAGGACTTTCACCAGGACACCGCCGTTAGTGTCAGTTCACTTATTTGACCGTAGTTTTGTTACGTAACTTAACTAACGACACATCCGACGTAACAAACGTCCCTTTTATTAAACCCAAACTACGATCTTTTACTGAACCTGAACAAGTAAATAAACCTAAAAACTAAGTAAACCTACGTTGGAGGTTTATTTTGAAAAGACACTTTCCATGTAAACGAGTGTATTTCGTCCTCTTTTTCTAAATCTGCCTCCAGATTAATAACATCAACAATAGTGCATCTTGTTTAATGATCCATTAATAATCAAATGTTTTCTGTATGAACAACAGATTAGATAATAGACGAAGTAGCTTGTAGAGCTGAAACTATTAATCAATTAACCAAAAACAATAACCATCATCTTTTTAATAGTCGTTTGATTATTAATTAAAGCAAACAACACAGGTTCTCTTTTCTTTTTGTTAAAGTAAAACTGTCAGTGGAAGATTTACAGTCACATGTAGAGAAACCAGATTATCACAACTCTGCTTCCAGTAAACAACATCTCATGAATATGTTGTATTCCTCAGCAGTTCCTCCACACATGAATCCTCATAATTCTCACTATTAAATCATGTGACAGACTCTTCTGGCTCCATGCCGTTCTGTTGTGGCTGCAGGCCGAATTGATTTTTGCTAACGTGACGACATCTTGATATCAAGGAGTAAAAAGTCACCGCGACACAAAGAGCTGAATCAGAGCGTGGGAACGATCCTCTAATTGTCTGGGAGTCTGAATATTACAATAAAAAGTGATCCAGCAAACAGAAAGACCGGTTCTACTGGTCTCATGCTGGTTTAAAGGC
>NW_027466554.1:142500-182500 GCF_050575085.1 Anarhichas minor | reverse complement strand
AGGAAGAAGGAGGAGGAGGAGCAGGAGGAGGAGCAGGAGGAGGAGCAGGAGGAGGAGGAGGAAGGAGGAGGAGGAGGAGGAGCAGGAGGAGGAGCAGGAGGAGGATAAAAGATAAAAGAATATTATAAAGACATATTTATTCATTGTTGCCTTAAACTAGCTATATTTGTTCTTTTCTCATCTGTTACACATTCTATTGTTCTAACAGACACTTCCTATTGTTCTAACAGACACGTTCTATTGTTCTAACAGACACTTCCTATTGTTCTAACACACACATTCTATTGTTCTAATAGACACTTCCTATTGTTCTAACACACATATTCTATTGTTCTAACACACACATTCTATTGTTCTAACAGACACTTCCTATTGTTCTAACACACATTCTATTGTTCTAACAGACACTTCCTATTGTTCTAACACACACATCCTATTGTTCTAACAGACACTTCCTATTGTTCTAACACACACATTCTGTTGTTCTAACAGACACTTCCTATTGTTCTAACACACACATTCTATTGTTCTAACAGACACTTCCTATTGTTCTAACACACACATTATATTGTTCTAACACAAACATTCTATTGTTCTAACAGACACTTCCTATTGTTCTAACACACACATTATATTGTTCTAACAGACACTTCCTATTGTTCTAACACACACATTCTATTGTTCTAACAGACACTTCCTATTGTTCTAACACACATATTCTATTGTTCTAACAGACACGTTCTATTGTTCTAACACACATATTCTATTGTTCTAACAGACACGTTCTATTGTTCTAACACACACGTTCTATTGTTCTAACACAAGTTCTATGTGCTGCATCTTTTTAGTTTGTTTTTATTTATTCTCATAATAAAGCAGCACCTTATGAAACATTTAAAAACACACATTTTTATTATTCCTCTAATAGTCGTTTCACATCGTGGCTCCTCTGAAGTTTGAGCTTCTAAATTCATATTTTAATGTTATTTAAACATCTGTGTTTTATCTTTATACATATATGATGATATGATGCTATCATGTGAGTGCTTTGATTTATCAAATTGAATTTCATTGCAGAGCACTTGGAGCTTTATGAATGAACAACTTTTCATAATAATTTTGGCTCTCAGGACCTTTGAAGCAGTTGATTTAAATGTATCCCAAACATCTGTTTTATATGATGTTATTCATCGATTGCTTCGCTTTTATCTCAAAGAATTTTCATTTATTCTTTGATTCTTCACGTTTAACGAGCTGCACACCTGTATGAAAGAAAACATTTTATTAACACTTTAATTCTCAGTATTTTGCATCGTTGCTCTTCTGAAGAAGTCAAAGCTTCTTTACCTCAAATGTCCGTATGTTTCATCTGCTGCTGCTTCTGTTTCTATGATTTTTTTGGGGCTTTGTTAACTGAATATTTAACATCTTCAGAAGTGACACTCCCTCCTGACTTCCTGCTACATAACTTCATTAGATATGCCTGTTTGTGAGTCAGGTATTAATATCAGTCATCACACAGAGGAGGGGGAATTCCAGAGCCCAGAATAGTGGCAGCTTCAGATGCTGCTCACATACCAGGAGCTGCAGCCGTGTATCATGTAGACCGGGGGGGGAATTCCACCTCCGACTGCAGCGTGCGCCACTTCAGCGGGAACAATAGCAGCAGGTGTCTGGTTTCAGGGGAGCGGGTCAAAGAGCCTCGCTGCAGAATCACCTTTCTGTGTTGGACAAATATTCTGTATTATGCAGCCTGACTTCTGCACAATGGAGGTGCTCTTCATGAATGGCTGCTAGCAGGACTCCTCCTCCTCCTCCTCCTCCTGCGGCTGGGTGGCCACATCTCAGCTCAGCTGAATGTGCTGACGTGGCAACTTTTAAAACTACCTATTAAAATAGTTCTGCTGTTTTTAAAATGCAACAGGTAGGTGAAGTCCCCCCCTTCAGGTGGACCACCTGGGACCTTATTCTATGATATGTATATTAATAACATGTAAAGGAGTCCTGTTTGAATGATACCATGAATAACACACGGGATGTTTGCATGTTTACATGTTTCAGTTTGTCGTTGAACTCACGTTATGTGATCCCGTTTCACTCTCCGACATTGACGTTTATAAAACAGGTTCAGTATTCTGCATTTTTCTGCATCCATCAGAAGCTAAGAGAGGGTTGTTTGACCTCTCTGAGCCACCGTAGAAGGATAGCTATAAAACAAATGATGTAGACAGTCGTGATGAACTTCATCCAGTTTTGTCTGGTTTTGTGACGTTTCACTACCAATAGAAGAATGAAACGTATCAGACTCAGTGTGCAGCGTTTCTGTGCAAACGAGTTTTTATTGAATGAACTTCATGAAAACATGTTGAAAAACACAAACTCTGTGTTTCAAGGTCTGAAGACTGAAACTATTTAAATAAGAAGACTAAAGGACAGGTTTGTGACTTTCAGACGTGTTTCCTACTGGAAAAACTGACCAACCAACCAACCAACTAACTGACCAACCAACCAACCAACCAACTAACCAACTAACTGACCAACCAACCAACCAACCAACTAACCAACTAACCAACCAACTAACCAACCAACCAACTAACTGACCAACCAACTAACTAGCCAACCAACTAACCACCTACCTAACTAACTAACCAACCAATCAACTAACCAACCAACTAACTAACTAGCCAACCAACTAGCCAACCAACGAACTACCTAACTAACCAACCAGCCAACCAACTAACTAACTAACCAACCAATCAACTAACCAACCAACCAACCAACTAACTAACTAACTAACCAACTAACCAACCAACTAACTAATCAACCAACCAACCAGTGGCGGGCCGTGTATTTTATACCTGGGCCTTCTGTGCTGTCCTACTACAGTTGAATAACCTAATTATGAGCCACAGCTACGGTTATTATTTGTTTCTGTGGTGTAACATCACGTATTCGTATTAAACCGTTCGGTACGAGGCTTACGAACCGAACAATACGTTTGAACAATACTAGTGCATTTGGAAAATGCAGAAGCTTAAATTGTGGGAAATATAATGTTTTTGGTGGACTGCGCTCACATAGGAGTAAAAAACAGCTGAGGCTACGCTAAACTAGCTTAACGGGAAAACAACTGCGGCAAACCCCGCGATGACGGGATGCTTCGTCATTAACGGTCAATGCATATAGTCCGAATCAATGTAATTTACACAACGATAAGAACAAACTCACAAGAACCAGTCACATATATTTATATGACAACAAAGCAACAAATCAATCCAGCAACACTGCGGCGCTAACACACTTATTCATCCGCACACTGAAGAGCACGAACCATTCAAATATTATTCACATCAGAGGGAACAATATTAACCATATCATAAAAACAACACCATAGACGCATGAACACAGTAGTAACGCTACTGCAGATGTAAAACAAAGCAGTTCACTTACCAAAGCTGCTGTTCACTTAAAGACAAAGTCCATCCTCCTTTCTTTGATTACAAAGAGTTCAATGACACGGTCGTACAGAACATCAGTTCAGTTCCAGCCAGAGTCCTCCTGCGAACGTGTTCGTTGAGTTGTAGATCCACTCGGGTTTCAACAAACGTTTCATTCTTAGCCATAAAATGTGCAACGCTTCTCCGATGCAGAAATACCGTTCGTACAAATCCTTTTCCATGCAGGTTCAGGGCTGCTAGCTGTGGGGTTGACCGACCCTTTGATACGATGTCCAGCTTTTCTGGAAATGTCCTTCTGCAGAAATCTGTTTCTCCTCCTTCAGCCATTGAGTGTTAAAAAACACAGCTAGGTAAAATAAAAGAATCTACACCAAACAATACGCTAAAAATATCATAACTTCTCTTACATATGTTTCAACCTGAACTCTTACTAAATACTAAGATCTGCTAGCTAGCTTTCTGTTTGACAAAAATCACGCTGGCCCACTGACCAATCACGGAGCACGTTAATGCTGACGTACTTAGCAGGCTACCTGGGTAGCAGTGGCACGTCAAAGAATACACCCAACATGTCAAACTAAAGATCTGATTGGTTGAACACTATGACAATCAACAATATCGTCCCCGTTCACTGCAACGGCTCTCTAGCGCAGTGATTCTCAACTGGTGGGTTGCGACCCAAAAGTGGGTCGCTGACTTGAGTGAGATGTACACACACCGTGACACACGGGGAGAGACGAGGAGAGAGACAGCAGAGCAGGACTGTTGATGTGAGAGATGTGAAAGTCAAATCATAGGACGATCTCCAAAAGAGAAGATGTCCAGAGAGACCAGAGTCATTAGACTCTGACTGGACAGACTCAGAGGTGAATTCACACTCATTTCTCTTTTTAGAAGATGAGAAAAATATAATATTATGTCTTCATCACTTCACCCTGAATGAACTGAGTTGAAAGCTGCAGGGCAATTTAGTGAAAATAACTTTTCTAAAATGAATTTCGTTACGTAATTTATTTTTTAATCCAGCCGTTATTTTACTTGAAATGAGAAGAACATTTATTCATGTATTTCTATGTATTATTTATAATCCATCCAGTTATGTTTGAAAACTGAGAATAATATTTGTTAAATATAATTGATGTGTACTTTCTTTATTTGATTTGACAGTTGTTTACTACACAGAGACGTTACTACTGCTAGACTTCTTGAATATAAATATACCCAAATTATATATATATATATATATATATATATAATTTATATATATAATTTGGGTCGTGGGTCCCGGCTTGTCATTAAGGGGTGATGGTGGGTCCCACAGCCAGACCAGTTGAGAACCACTGCTCTAGCGGACCTCAGGCCTCTCTCCTTACATAGAGCTCTCCTTAAAACGAGCTGCACTGGAAGCAGAGCAACAGAGGAAGACAGGAGCTGTGCAATGAGAAAATAAGATAATGAGAAAAAAAATTATAATACATATAGTGTATTTAAGAACAATTATTAAGTTATAAAATAGCTCTAACTTTGTGATTCTGTTTAGGCCAGCAGAGAAGGCCTTGAAGGCCCTGACGGCCCACCACTGCAACCAACTAACTATATAAATAAATAACTAACTTATGATACTTTGTCCAACGTGATCTCAGAATAACGTTTTCAAATTATGTTCCGTCGCTACGGAAACAAAGCAACTTTAGTTATGTTTAGGAGAAACATCGTGTTGGTCCTAAAGCAGGAAGTAAAAGACGTGGAGAGGACATGAACACCGGTCTCCTGGGTGACAGTCCTGTTGGTAAAATGAATGCAGTGGTTTGGTGTCTCGCTGCAGACTCAGGGACGCTTCGTCTCATCTGTCCTGCAGAGAGAGCTCTTTCCTCTCCACTGTGTCCCAGAACCAGTCGGCTCAGACCAGCGACCTCTTCAGCCAGGACGTCTTCAACCAGCTGTTTGAGCTGCTGGACCAGTGAGTGAACGATGCTACAGCTAACATCGCTAACACACACACAGCACAGGCTTTGAACATGTACCAATGTGGACTGTGTTTCAGATCCTCCATTCATTCAGTGCAGCCCATTGAGCTGAACTTCAGAGACGGAGCGGCCGACGGCTCTGCAGGAAACACCATCCAGATCAGCATGGACTGCATCACGGTGCACGAGCCGGACGACCCGCTGGATGTGAGTACGTCGCTCTGCTGCCACAGTAAAACACTGAAACGTTCTCACTGCTGCAGAACCTGCAGCTCCCACCAGACCAGAGGAATATTTAACGTTGACAATATTCAAAAAGGACGTGAGCTCAATATGTAATGTGCTGTACAACCGGTACTCTCTCTTCAGTTCATATTTCTATTGATTTAAATACCAATCAATACATGTTCTTGATTCTAAAAGTCACATGTGGCTGATTAATAAACGTTTCTGAAGTCACTTTCATCCAGCGGTAAACTCATCTGTGGAGAACCTGCTTTAATTTTCCTTATGAGCGCCGGAGTTTCCAGCAGTTAATCTGTTTGATATGTGGCTCAATAGCGCCCCCAGCAAAATTTCGACGAAGCAGCCCTCGCAGTACGTTTCACATAGATTTACAAAATTAAGTAGGCACATGTATCACATGTGGACTTAAATAAAAGTCTCTTGGAGCCATGCTCTAAACCCAACCGGAAGTCAGCAATTTTGAATTGTTTATGAATTTCACGTGTGGTGTGGCGGCCATTTTACATGGTTCACCATCATCCATCAAGCTGTTGTAACTCGACTGTACTTTGTCAAAACTGTCCCAAACTTGACATGCTTGTTGACTGTCATGGCTTTAGGACTTCTGCATGCCAATATTAACTCATTGTCATAGCGCCACCTACTGATAAGCACGGACGTAAGCAGGATTCTATAATTACAGCGGCCCAAACACTGAACTTATTGAAAGGGTTTGTGGGCACACCATGAGAAAAAGACTTCTCTGATCTAAATATGTGCAAACTAAGATGTTTGGAGAGAGAAAGTTAGATAACAGTGGATTTTCAACCATGTCAGTGGGCATTAGTATAAATGATCTGTCCAGAGCTTCTTCATGACAATCAGGTTAAACCAGGGTCCGTTAACCTTTACTACCCAAAGAGCCATTTTGCCCTATTTTCCACCAAATAAAATTCGTCTGGAGCCGCAAAGGCTATTTGATATCACAGCCTATGAAGTGTTATATATATTTATATTATATATACAAAAACTATAGTTTGTTGTATTTATGAAAACATTTTTTTGCAATTTTAACTGATATAACAATATCAAACTCTTATGAAGAGGAGAGTTTGCTGCAGCAGCTGAGAAATCATCTCCAGTGTGACACTTTTCAGCAAATGCTGTGTGCTTGTTCTGGAAGCATACAGTAAGTCAGCATCGTTGGCAGTGAAAGCAAATGAAGACGTCCACGCAGAGTTAAACTCTCTATTTTCCTCCGTGACTTTTCTTTTTTTGGATTTATCCATTGATGGTTTACAGAGGGCGGGGGTCTGAAAATCATGATCAGCCACCTGCAGGGAAAAGCTCTTGACGGAGGTAGAGGATTTAACTGCATGTGGGAATAATTAACATATAAGATTCTGTTCATTCATGCTTAGAAATTATATTCTCTCTGAACACGTTTCTCTTTTTGGAGAGTCATGTGAGATAACTTCTTCGATCAGTGCAATGTTCCTGCTCTTCTTTCTATTTCCTCGTCTCAGCCCCGTGTGTCACGTGTGTGTAAACCTCACTCGAGTCAGGAAACTTGTCAGAATACTCATATTTGATTGGCTGAGCTGCATCACGTGATGTGATTTGCAACGCATTGGTCGGTGTGTTTCCTGCACCGCAAATACCGTAACGGTTGAATAAGAAGCGCCGGTTAGAGTTTCAACTCGGTGCCCAATATGTATAATTCCGAATTATCTATCGGTTTTTAGTTCCTGGGTCCGGATCCGGTGCGCCAGTTGGGGACCTCAGGGAGCCGCAACAGAGAGGCATGCTGGGTTAAACCGACCCCTAGGTTAAACGTTACAATGAATGCTTCACACTACAATCTAAAGTTACAGAAGAGCTTAAAATGAAAGCAGTGTTAAATTAAAGTGTTCAAGTAACAGCAAATGGCACTACTGTTTTGTTAACTTTCATGTAAGTCCAAATACAATCAGCAGGACACTGCAGGGAGTTGAACCCATCCATCCATCCATCCATCCTCCTCCTCTTATCCGGGGTTGGGTCGCGGTGGCAGCAGGCCAAGCAGGCTGACCCAGACCTCCCTCTCACCGGGAACATGTTCCAGCTCATTCTGGGGGATCCCGAGGCGTTCCCAGGCCAGCTGGGAGATGTAATCTCTCCAGCGTGTTCTGGGTCTTCCCCGGGGTCTCTTCCCAGTTGGACGTGCCTGGAAAACCTCCAGTGGGAGGCGTCCAGGAGGCATCCTAATTAGATGCTGAACCACCTCAGCTGACTCATTTCGACGCGAAGGAGTAGCGGCTCGACTCCAAGCTCCCTCCTGATGACCGAGCTCCTTACCCTATCTCTAAGGCTGAGCCCGGCCACCCTACGGAGGAAGCTCATTTCGGCCGCTTGTAGCCGCGACCTTGTCCTTTCGGTCACGACCCAGAGTTCGTGACCATAGGTGAGGGTAGGAACGTAGACCGAGTGGTAGATTGAGAGCTTTGCCTTCCGGCTCAGCTCCCTCTTCACCAAGACGGTCCGGTGCAGCGCCTGCTTTACTGCTGCAGCCGCACCGATCCGCCTGTCGATCTCCCACTCCATCTTACCCTCACTCGTGAACAAGACCCCGAGATACTTAAACTCCTTCGCTTGAGGTAGGCACTCCGTCCCCACCTGGAGGGAGTAATCCACCGGTTTCCGGCAGAGAACCATGGCCTCAGATTTGGAGGTGCTAACTCTCATCCCAGCCGCTTCACACTCGGCTGCAAACCGCCCCAGTGAATGCTGGAGGTCATGATCCGAGGAGGCCAACAGGACCACATCATCTGCAAATAGCAGAGAGGCGATCCCGAGACCCCCGAAACTGACGTTCTCCGCCCCCAGGCTGCGCCTAGATATCCTGTCCATGAAAATCACGAACAGGACTGGTGACAAAGGGCAGCCCTGGCGGAGGCCAACACCCACCGGGAACGTGTCTGACTTATTGCCGAGAATGCGGACACAGCTCCTACTGCAGTCGTACAGAGACCGGATCGCCCATTGTAACGGGTCCGGCACCCCATACTCCCGCAGCACCCCCCACAAGACCCCCCGAGGGACCCGGTCGAAAGCCTTCTCCAAGTCCACAAAGCACATGTAGACTGGTTGGGCAAACTCCCAGAGCCCCTCCAGTAGTCTTGCGAGGGTAAAGAGCTGGTCCACTGTTCCACGGCCGGGACGGAATCCGCACTGCTCCTCTTGAATCTAAGGTTCGACAAGCGGTCGGAGCCTCCTTTCCAGCACCCTGGCATAAGCCTTCCCCGGGAGGCTGAGTAGTGTGATACCCCGGTAATTCGAGCACACTCTCCGGTCCCCCTTTTTGAAGATGGGAACCACCACCCCGGTCTGCCATTCCATGGGCACTGATCCCGACCCCCATGCGACATTGAAGAGGCGTGTCAGCCAGGACAGCCCAACTATGTCCAGCGCCTTCAGCATCTCAGGGCGGATCTCATCCACCCCCGGCGCCTTGCCACCAAGGAGCTTTTTAACTACCTCAGCGACCTCTGCCAGGGATATGGGTGAGCCTCCCCCTAGGTCCTCAGGCGCTGCCTCCTCTGCAGAGGACATGTTGGTCGGGTTTAGGAGTTCCTCAAAGTGCTCTTTCCACCGCCCGACAATGTCCTCCGTCCGGGTTAGCAGTTCCCCCCCCCTGCTGAGAACAGCCTGGGGTAAGCCCTGCTTTCCCTTCCTGAGCCGTCGGATGGTTTGCCAGAACCTCCTTGAGGCCAACCGGAAGGTCATCGGTGCCTGTCGTGGCGGCAACCCGAGAACCCGGTGGTGGACACCGGAGGTGAGGGAAGCCGTCAAGCTGAAGAAGGAGACCTTCAAGGCCTGGTTGGCCCAGGGGTCTCCTGAAGCAGCTGACAGGTACCGGCAGGCCAGAAGGGCTGCAGCTGCGGTGGTCGCGAATGCTAAAACTCGGGCATGGGAGGAGTTCGGGGAGGCCACGGAGAAGGACTTTCTTAGAAGGACTTTCTTTAATTCTTATGGAGTTGAACCCCATCCCAGTAAACTGACAGTCTGTTATGTTACAAACACTGAAGCACATTCACACACATTTATTTTCTTAATGATCTTAACAGGCTTACATTTATGATTGTATCGGATGTACACTCAAAACATTTGAGGCTTAAGACCTGGCAACATGATCTTGCTACGCTGCTGGTCTACGCAGGAAATATCTCACTCGTGCACGCAGAGTGTGATGGTCACAGAAATTCATGGCCGCGTCACCCAGAGTCCTGCCAGTACCAGGAAATACCGTTTAACTCGTGCACTCAGTGTATGACGGTCACAGAAATGCATGGCCAGAGTCCTGCTAGTACCCTCGACGTGCGTGAAGTTGCGAGGGCCCGATCAATGCTGCTCGCAGCTTTAATTATTATTATTATTATTATTATTATTATTTATCCAAAATCCGCTGAATTGAGTTGTTAGTTCACTTTATTCGGCAGTGAAGTAAAAACTCTGTGAAGAAAACTTTTAGGGATTTGATGGCAGAACAGTCCTTTAAAAAGTACATATAACAATAATAAATAAATAAAACAGTGTTGTCGACTGACCTTTGACCCTGAAGAGCTACGTTGCCGTGGAGACCACGATGTCACTAACTGAATAAATATCATCTCATTTATGTGAGAACTAATTTGCAGACACGAGTATAAAATATAAAGATAGAAAGTGTAAAAGTGAATCTCCACATCACCTGGAGATCCTGACACAAGCTAGCTTAGCATAGCAGTGCTAACGCTAGCTAATGCTGTGCTAACGTTAGCTCCACTAACGTTTTACAAACGTATGTTTATATATCTCCTTCAACCTCTCTGAGTCTCACTGATACACAACGCTTAACACGACGAGCTCCAGATCCACTAGACCAGAAACCAGAGATGCTACGCTGTCATTGGTCAGTCTGCCGTTGAGGGGCGGGACTTAGCAAAGGGCCGACTACTCTTTGAGGATGAAGTTTGTTTTTGACGTATCACAAATACGTTTAATCAAAGTCTGTGTAGAGAAGAAGACGAGTGAAACAATTATCAGACTTCTGTTCGTGAAACCAAAAGTATGTTTAATTATTTCAATGTTTAATGTAGAACTTCAGTTACAAACTTGTTCTAAGTCAAACCAGAACCTTCTACTGAACAGAAGCGGCTAGTTTTGTGTGTTTGTTAATGTTGTCATGTTACGTTTCTACAAACTACCGATTTGTTTCTGAACCAACATCATAGTGTTTGAACAGCTCTCTAGCGTTCAGGTGTCAGAAACACAACTTCCTGGTAAAAGAACATTTTGTTTCTTCATGTTTCACACGGAACATGAACAGCGGTCTGCTGGGTGAGAGTCCTGCTACACAGACTTTGATTTAACGTCTTTATGACACATGGAAACCATAACTGGGTAGGAAATACTTTGCCTACAAAACATAATAGAGGATGTAGTTTATCTGAGCTTTGTAGTCCGGTGAACTCTGGTTGTGTTGGAGGTTTTAGTTGAAGAATTCATTTATTAGTCGTAGTTCAGTAAACCTTCGTCTCTTTCAGACGTTCTGCTCTGACAGACGACGTCTCCTCCCACTAAAGGAATGCTGCTGTCCATCCAGAGAGGAAAAAATACAAACGCTACCCTGGGGGGAGGAGGGGGGGAGTGCTCCCTTGAACCGGGTGATGAATGCCCCCCCCCTTTCAGAGGGGCGTGTCTCTGATTGGCACGCCAGCAGCAGCTCGGGCAGCAAAGCGCTCGCTGCCAGTCACCATCATTAGAGTTGATGAACAGAGGAGGGGGGCGAATCAACCCCCCCGCTCCACCCAGGTGGAGGTGTGCCTCCTTCATGAGTCATTAGGAAGCAGCTCCCTGAGGGGCTGCTTTGTATTGTGGAGGGTTTATGTTTAATCTGAAATTCCTCTTTTTTTCTGTGGCTGCAGGGCAGCTGCTGAACGCAGCACCTGCTCAGTGCTGCAGAGTCTCAGCTCTCATCTATCAGTAGGACCCTCTCTGTGGGGGGGGGGGGGAGTAGAATAACATGCAGGAATGCAGCTGAAATAGAGGCAGAAACACTATATCCCCCAAACAACTGATCTCACAGCCAGATAAAGTGATCAGCTGAGCTCAGTCAACACACAACGATCGATGCTCTCTGTTCGGATTCAAAGAGTCAACGGCACAGAGGAGTTTACTGATTGACCCCAGAGAAATCATTTATTCCTCTCTTTACTTATCTAAACTAATCATTTATTCCTCTCTTTACTTATCTAAACTAATCATTTATTCCTCTTATTAATGATCTAAACTAATCATTTATTCCTCTTATTAATGATCTAATTTAATCATTTATTCCTCTTATTGCTGATCTAAATTAATCATTTATTCCTCTTATTAATGATCTAAACTAATTATTTATTCCTCTTATTGCTAATCTAAATTAATCATTTATTCCTCTTATTAATGATCTAAACTAATCATTTATTCCTCTTATTGCTGATCTAAATTAATCATTTATTTCTCTTATTAATGATCTAAATGTATCATTTATTTCTCTTATTAATGATCTAAATTAATCATTTATTTATCTTATTACTGATCTAAATGAATCGTTTATTCCTTTTATTACTGATCTAATCTAATCATTTATTCCTCTTATTGCTGATCTAAATTAATCATTTATTTCTCTTATTAATGATCTAAATTAATCATTTATTCCTCTTATTAATGATCTAAACTAATCATTTATTCCTCTTATTACTGATCTAAATTAATCATTTATTCCTCTTATTAATGATCTAAACTAATCATTTATTCCTCTTATTAATGATCTAAATTAATCATTTATTCCTCTTATTAATGATCTAAATTAATCATTTATTCCTCTTATTAATGATCTAAACTAATCATTTATTCCTCTTATTAATGATCTAAATTAATCATTTATTCCACTTATTACTGATCTAAATTAATCATTTATTCCTCTTATTAATGATCTAAATTAATCATTTATTCCTCTTATTACTGATCTAAATTAATCATTTATTTCTCTTATTACTGATCTAAATTAATCATTTATTCCTCTTATTAATGATCTAAATTAATCATTTATTCCTCTTATTACTGATCTAAATTAATCATTTATTCCTCTTATTAATGATCTAAACTAATCATTTATTCCTCTTATTAATGATCTAAATTAATCATTTATTCCTCTTATTAATGATCTAAATTAATCATTTATTCCTCTTATTAATGATCTAAACTAATCATTTATTCCTCTTATTAATGATCTAAATTAATCATTTATTCCACTTATTACTGATCTAAATTAATCATTTATTCCTCTTATTAATGATCTAAATTAATCATTTATTCCTCTTATTACTGATCTAAATTAATCATTTATTTCTCTTATTACTGATCTAAATTAATCATTTATTCCTCTTATTAATGATCTAAATTAATCATTTATTCCTCTTATTACTGATCTAAATTAATCATTTATTCCTCTTATTAATGATCTAAACTAATCATTTATTCCTCTTATTAATGATCTAAATTAATCATTTATTCCTCTTATTAATGATCTAAACTAATCATTTATTCCTCTTATTACTGATCTAAATTAATCATTTATTCCTCTTATTAATGATCTAAACTAATCATTTATTCCTCTTATTACTGATCTAAAGTAATCATTTATTTATCTTATTAATGATCTAAATTAATCATTTATTCCTCTTATTAATGATCTAAATTAATCATTTATTTCTCCTATTAATGATCTAAATTAATCATTTATTCCTCTTATTGCTGATCTAAACTAATCATTTGTTCCTCTTATTACTGATCTAAATTAATCATTTATTCCTCTTATTAATGATCTAAACTAATCATTTATTCCTCTTATTACTGATCGAAACTAATCATTTATTCCTCTTATTGCTGATCTAAATTAATCATTTATTTCTCTTATTAATGATCTAAATTTATCATTTATTTCTCTTATTAATGATCTAAATTAATCATTTATTTATCTTATTACTGATCTAAATTAATCGTTTATTCCTCTTATTACTGATCTAATCTAATCATTTATTCCTCTTATTGCTGATCTAAATTAATCATTTATTTCTCTTATTAATGATCTAAATTAATCATTTATTCCTCTTATTAATGATCTAAACTAATCATTTATTCCTCTTATTAATGATCTAAATTAATCATTTATTCCTCTTATTAATGATCTAAATTAATCATTTATTCCTCTTATTAATGATCTAAACTAATCATTTATTCCTCTTATTAATGATCTAAATTAATCATTTATTCCTCTTATTACTGATCTAAATTAATCATTTATTTCTCTTATTACTGATCTAAATGAATCATTTATTCCTCTTATTAATGATCTAAATTAATCATTTATTCCTCTTATTAATGATCTAAACTAATCATTTATTTCTCTTATTACTGATCTAAATGAATCATTTATTCCTCTTATTACTGATCTAAATTAATCATTTATTTCTCTTATTACTGATCTAAATGAATCATTTATTCCTCTTATTAATGATCTAAATTAATCATTTATTCCTCTTATTACTGATCTAAATTAATCATTTATTTCTCTTATTACTGATCTAAATTAATCATTTATTCCTCTTATTAATGATCTAAATTAATCATTTATTCCTCTTATTAATGATCTAAACTAATCATTTATTCCTCTTATTAATGATCTAAATTAATCATTTATTCCACTTATTACTGATCTAAATTAATCATTTATTCCTCTTATTAATGATCTAAATTAATCATTTATTCCTCTTATTACTGATCTAAATTAATCATTTATTTCTCTTATTACTGATCTAAATTAATCATTTATTCCTCTTATTAATGATCTAAATTAATCATTTATTCCTCTTATTACTGATCTAAATTAATCATTTATTCCTCTTATTAATGATCTAAACTAATCATTTATTCCTCTTATTAATGATCTAAATTAATCATTTATTCCTCTTATTAATGATCTAAACTAATCATTTATTCCTCTTATTACTGATCTAAATTAATCATTTATTCCTCTTATTAATGATCTAAACTAATCATTTATTCCTCTTATTACTGATCTAAATTAATCATTTATTTATCTTATTAATGATCTAAATTAATCATTTATTCCTCTTATTAATGATCTAAATTAATCATTTATTTCTCCTATTAATGATCTAAATTAATCATTTATTCCTCTTATTGCTGATCTAAACTAATCATTTGTTCCTCTTATTACTGATCTAAATTAATCATTTATTCCTCTTATTAATGATCTAAACTAATCATTTATTCCTCTTATTACTGATCGAAACTAATCATTTATTCCTCTTATTGCTGATCTAAATGTATCATTTATTTCTCTTATTAATGATCTAAATTTATCATTTATTTCTCTTATTAATGATCTAAATTAATCATTTATTTATCTTATTACTGATCTAAATTAATCGTTTATTCCTCTTATTACTGATCTAATCTAATCATTTATTCCTCTTATTGCTGATCTAAATTAATCATTTATTTCTCTTATTAATGATCTAAATTAATCATTTATTCCTCTTATTAATGATCTAAACTAATCATTTATTCCTCTTATTAATGATCTAAATTAATCATTTATTCCTCTTATTAATGATCTAAATTAATCATTTATTCCTCTTATTAATGATCTAAACTAATCATTTATTCCTCTTATTAATGATCTAAATTAATCATTTATTCCTCTTATTACTGATCTAAATTAATCATTTATTTCTCTTATTACTGATCTAAATGAATCATTTATTCCTCTTATTAATGATCTAAATTAATCATTTATTCCTCTTATTAATGATCTAAACTAATCATTTATTCCTCTTATTAATGATCTAAATTAATCATTTATTCCTCTTATTAATGATCTAAACTAATCATTTATTCCTCTTATTACTGATCTAAATTAATCATTTATTCCTCTTATTAATGATCTAAACTAATCATTTATTCCTCTTATTACTGATCTAAATTAATCATTTATTTATCTTATTAATGATCTAAATTAATCATTTATTCCTCTTATTAATGATCTAAATTAATCATTTATTCATCCTATTAATGATCTAAACTTTTCAATTATTCCTCTTGTTAATGATCTAAATTAATCATATATTTCTCCTATTAATGATCTAAATTAATCATTTATTCCTCTTATTGCTGATCTAAACTAATCATTTGTTCCTCTTATTACTGATCTAAATTAATCATTTATTCCTCTTATTAATGATCTAAACTAATCATTTATTCCTCTTATTACTGATCGAAACTAATCATTTATTCCTCTTATTACTGATCTAAATTAATCATTTATTCCTCTTATTAATGATCTAAATTAATCATTTATTTATCTTATTAATGATCTAAATTAATCATTTATTTATCTTATTACTGATCTAAATTAATCGTTTATTCCTCTTATTACTGATCTAATCTAATCATTTATTCCTCTTATTGCTGATCTAAATTAATCATTTATTTCTCTTATTAATGATCTAAACTAGTCATTTATTCCTCTTATTACTGATCTAAACGAATCATTTATTCCTCTTATTAATTATCTAAACTAATCATTTATTCATCTTATTAATGATCTAAATTAATAATTTATTCCTCTTATTAATGATCTAAATTAATCATTTATTCCTCTTATTAATGATCTAAATTAATCATTTATTCCTCTTATTAATGATCTAAACTAATCATTTATTCCTCTTATTACTGATCTAAATTAATCATTTATTCCTCTTATTAATGATCTAAACTAATCATTTATTCCTCTTATTACTGATCTAAATTAATCATTTATTCCTCTTATTAATGATCTAAACTAATCATTTATTCCTCTTATTACTGATCTAAATTAATCATTTATTTATCTTATTAATGATCTAAATTAATCATTTATTCCTCTTATTAATGATCTAAATTAATCATTTATTTCTCCTATTAATGATCTAAATTAATCATTTATTCCTCTTATTGCTGATCTAAACTAATCATTTGTTCCTCTTATTACTGATCTAAATTAATCATTTATTCCTCTTATTAATGATCTAAACTAATCATTTATTCCTCTTATTACTGATCTAAATTAATCATTTATTTCTCCTATTAATGATCTAAATTAATCATTTATTCCTCTTATTGCTGATCTAAACTAATCATTTGTTCCTCTTATTACTGATCTAAATTAATCATTTATTCCTCTTATTAATGATCTAAACTAATCATTTATTCCTCTTATTGCTGATCTAAATTAATCATTTATTTCTCTTATTAATGATCTAAATTTATCATTTATTTCTCTTATTAATGATCTAAATTAATCATTTATTTATCTTATTACTGATCTAAATTAATCGTTTATTCCTCTTATTACTGATCTAATCTAATCATTTATTCCTCTTATTGCTGATCTAAATTAATCATTTATTTCTCTTATTAATGATCTAAATTAATCATTTATTCCTCTTATTAATGATCTAAACTAATCATTTATTCCTCTTATTACTGATCTAAATTAATCATGTATTCCTCTTATTAATGATCTAAACTAATCATTTATTCCTCTTATTAATGATCTAAATTAATCATTTATTCCTCTTATTAATGATCTAAATTAATCATTTATTCCTCTTATTAATGATCTAAACTAATCATTTATTCCTCTTATTAATGATCTAAATTAATCATTTATTCCTCTTATTACTGATCTAAATTAATCATTTATTCCTCTTATTAATGATCTAAATTAATCATTTATTCCTCTTATTACTGATCTAAATTAATCATTTATTTCTCTTATTACTGATCTAAATGAATCATTTATTCCTCTTATTAATGATCTAAATTAATCATTTATTCCTCTTATTAATGATCTAAACTAATCATTTATTCCTCTTATTAATGATCTAAATTAATCATTTATTCCTCTTATTAATGATCTAAACTAATCATTTATTCCTCTTATTACTGATCTAAATTAATCATTTATTCCTCTTATTAATGATCTAAACTAATCATTTATTCCTCTTATTACTGATCTAAATTAATCATTTATTTATCTTATTAATGATCTAAATTAATCATTTATTCCTCTTATTAATGATCTAAATTAATCATTTATTCATCCTATTAATGATCTAAACTATTCAATTATTCCTCTTATTAATGATCTAAACTAATCATTTATTCCTCTTATTACTGATCTAAATTAATCATTTATTTATCTTATTAATGATCTAAATTAATCATTTATTCCTCTTATTAATGATCTAAATTAATCATTTATTCATCCTATTAATGATCTAAACTATTCAATTATTCCTCTTATTAATGATCTAAATTAATCATTTATTTCTCCTATTAATGATCTAAATTAATCATTTATTCCTCTTATTAATGATCTAAACTAATCATTTATTCCTCTTATTACTTATCGAAACTAATCATTTATTCCTCTTATTACTGATCTAAATTAATCATTTATTCCTCTTATTAATGATCTAAATTAATCATTTATTTCTCTTATTAATGATCTAAATTAATCATTTATTTATCTTATTACTGATCTAAATTAATCGTTTATTCCTCTTATTACTGATCTAATCTAATCATTTATTCCTCTTATTGCTGATCTAAATTAATCATTTATTTCTCTTATTAATGATCTAAACTAGTCATTTATTCCTCTTATTACTGATCTAAACGAATCATTTATTCCTCTTATTAATTATCTAAACTAATCATTTATTCATCTTATTAATGATCTAAATTAATAATTTATTCCTCTTATTAATGATCTAAATTAATCATTTATTCCTCTTATTAATGATCTAAATTAATCATTTATTCCTCTTATTACTGATCTAAATTAATCATTTATTTCTCTTATTGCAGGACTTTAATATTGACTTGTATTGTTGTTGAGTAACTTTCTGTATTTGATCTAAAGTCATTAAACATTATAATTAATAAGTTATTTTGGGGCTCACCAGTGATTTTTATCAATTTTTTTATTCCTATTTTTAAGGCTCTAAATAACTAATTTATTCCTCTTTTTAAGGCTCTAAATAACTCTTTTATTTCTCTTTTTAAGGCTCCAAATAACTCTTTTATTTCTCTTTTTAAGGCTCTAAATAACCCATTTATTCCTCTTTTTAAGGCTCTAAATAACCCATTTATTCCTCTTTTTAAGGCTCTAAATAACTCATTTATTCCTCTTTTTAAGGCTCTAAATAACTCATTTATTCCTCTTTTTAAGGCTCTACATAACTTGTTTATTTCTCTCTTTAAGGCTCTAAATAACTCATTTATTTCTCTTTGTAAGGCTCCAAATAACTCTTTTATTTCTCTTTTTAAGGCTCTAAATAACTAATTTATTCCTCTTTTTAAGGCTCTAAATAACTATTTTTTTTCTCTTTTTAAGGCTCCAAATAACTCTTTTATTTCTCTTTTTAAGGCTCTAAATAACTCATTTATTCCTCTTTTTAAGGCTCTAAATAAGTCTTTTATTTCTCTTTTTAAGGCTCCAAATAACTCTTTTATTTCTCTTTTTAAGGCTCTAAATAACTCATTTATTCCTCTTTTTAAGGCTCTAGGCTCTAAATAACTCATTTATTCCTCTTTTTAAGGCTCTAAATAACTAATTTATTCCTCTTTTTAAGGCTCTAAATAACTCATTTATTCCTCTTTTTAAGGCTCTAAATAACTTGTTTATTTCTCTTTTTAAGGCTCTAAATAACTCATTTATTTCTCTTTTAAGACTGTAAATAAATTGTTCATTCCTCTTCATAATGATCTAAATAAAGAGTTTACTCCTCTTTTTGATGTTTTGAATAAACAGTTGACTTTACTTTTTACTGCTCTAAATATCTTCGGGCATTTGTCTGAAAGAGAGATCTTCAGTAATCAACCTGCCTTCAAACAGAAGAAGAGAAAAACCTCCAGAAAGAAAATCTTCTTTTTATTCCGGTATGTAAAGAGAAAGTTAAAAAGCCAATAGATGTTCTTAATGTCTGTGTTTTTATATTCTTTATTTTATTCTTGTTTTAGACTTCAACACGTCTTCATTTAAGCATTAAACAGTGAAAACTGTGTTTACATGGATTGTGTTTGAAAAAGTACTAAAAACATCAATTTAAAGGTTAAATATGAATCCAGGATCGAGATGTTGTTCTATTCTAGTTTTCTGTCAGACTGAAGGAAATAAAACATTTATTTTACTACTTTGTCTGTTTGTAGATTTCTCCTAAATTCATCAAAAGTTACCTTTAATGCCTCATTTACATGTTTAAACATAACATTTCAGTAAACTTGTAATACAATAAATACTCCTCTTAATGTGAGTGATGAAGTGGTGAAGTTTCATGGTGATATCTATGAGTTCATGTGTTCACCTGTAGAGTCTCTAAATGTCTGTAATGTAACTAAACGTCTCTTTAAAGGACGTTTCCTCTCAATGAGTTTGTTCTCAGACTCTGATGATAAATCTCCACTTCAGCAGCTCTTACATTCACCAAACTTCACTCGTTCATTCCTCTCTGTGTGCTGAAGGTTCACATCGTTTCCCTTTAAGATGTTTCTGTTGAAATTTAATATCCAGAAGGTTAAAGAGTTAACGAGTTTAACTTAAAGCAGCTTAAGAACATTATAAGAGCAGCAGTTCAGGAGTTTAAGGATTACCACCCAAGTGATGCTGTCTGTCTGTCTCACTGTCTGTCTACATGTCTTGTCTGTCTGTCTGTCTGTCTAGACAGACAGACAGACAGACAGAGAGACAGAGAGAAAGAGACAGACAGAGAGACAGACAGAGAGACAGAGACAGACAGACAGACAGACAGAGAGACAGACAGACAGACAGACAGACAGAGAGACAGACAGACAGAGACAGACAGACAGACAGACAGACAGAGAGACAGACAGACAGACAGACAGACAGACAGAGAGACAGACAGACAGAGAGACAGAGAGACAGACAGGTGCTCTAACTCCTCTCTCATGTAGTTTTAACATAATGAACTAATCACTGCTCCTCAGGAGCCTCTTTAAAGTTTAAAGTGTTGATCATCAGGGCCCCGAAGGGCCTCACAGGGTGTGGTCACATCATTGTGTGTTTGGAGCTCGTGGTGCGTTCAGGTTCCTCCATGAAGAACATCTAACATCTACTTTCACTTTAACACACATGAAGACGTGTCCATGGAGACGCAACAACATGTCAGCTGTTCTCTGAATCACATGGATGTAACAACATGTTGATGAAGATCAGCTGATCACCGTCACACTCTCTAAACATCGTTTCCACAACAGAACGACATCATTCATCTCTGATAGATACAAGGGGGGGGGGGGGGGGTACATTAGCATTCTTATGCTAACTAGCTGCAGCAGCTAGCAGCTTAGCCTACAGTGTCCTCATGGCTGTGTCTCTCTCTCTGGGGTTAATACATCTGATAGATGTTCATACTTCATCTGGATACATTAACTTAAACAAAAGGTCACATGATGAGAGGTCAGCGCTGCAACATAAAGATAAGTTGCAGTTTTTTAGTCGCTGCATCTGAATCGTCGTACTTTGTGCAGTAAAAAGAAAGAAAACAAAATAAATACAAGCCAAGTGAAAGGAGGAGGAGGAGGAGGAGGAGGAGGAGGCCTGCTGTCTTCTCTGTCTTCTGCAGAAGGGTGTGAACTCAGGTATAGCTCCTTAGACCCCTCCCCCTCTCCTCCAGGTATATATGTCCTCCCCATAGATTCCTATAGAAGCTCCTGCTAGTCCTCTCCTGCGTCCATAGACCACGTCGTAGACGTTGACCGTAGACCACGTCGTAGACCGTAGACCACGTCGATCCTTCACAGTGAGAGGAAGAGATCTGTGGAATCCTGGAGCCAGTGGAGCAAACAGCAGCAGCTCTGCTCAACCTCAGCGCCAACATGTTGTACCTGGAGACCGGGCCTAGCACCACGTCCTACAGCGAGGTAAGACCAGGACCCAGAGGGCCCCCCCCCCCCCCCCCCCTCCCCAACACGGGACCCGCGTCTTGCCTCGAATAGAGGCCTCGGATTTTTATTCTGCTTCTGTTTTAATTCTGGAAACGATTCGGGGTAAAGCAGGTCTTTGGTGCTGATTGAGGAGAAGAAAGTGTTTAAATTAAGTTGAATGATTTGTGTTTACGGGATCCTGGAGAACCTGGAGAACCTGGATAACCTGGATCCAGAGTCGGTGGATCTGATTTATTTGTTGAAGGAGAAAATCGGATTTATTTGTTCTTTGACTTCGGACGGTTTTGATTTTTTCTGCAGTTCCAAGTTTTTGTTCCTTTCGCGGAAAAGACATTAAGTCAAAATGTAAAGAATGGAAAGCATCTATTGTTGTTCATTTAAATGATTAAGATTAATAACGATGTGATTTAGTGATTCATTGATGAAGAAGTCAGAGAAGGATTTTTATTTGTTTCTCTGTTCTTCTCCTATAAATAGTAAAGATAATAATAATGATGCATTAATCTGCACAAAGTACAATCTGATGATATTATAAAAACAATCAGAGGATTTATTTCCACGATAAAAAGATCAGAACTCAGCTTCTTTTTTTTCAGCACCAACTTTTTTCTGTGATTTTCGGACATTTTATTTTGCATCATTTGAATTTAACTTTTTAATTTGTCTCCGTGAGGTTTTACGGTATTTTCATGTGATTTTCGTGCCGTTCCGTCTTTACTTTTTCTTCCTCTGTCTCTTGTTTTTTACCGAGTGACGTCTGAAGCCGAGCGCTGATAGATTGCAGGTTGCAGATAGCAGGTGTGTCAGGTCCCTGTCTTTTAAGTTGTTGGGGGGGGGGGGGTCTTTAAGTGGTGTCGGGTTTCCCCCCTACTCCAGTCTCCTGGGAGCCGCTGCTGTTTAGTCCTGGATCCTAATTGCTTTAATGGTGTGTTGATGTAGATACAATCACCTCCGCTGCCCTCCCCAGCAGGGATAAAGGTGTAGATAGACCCCCACCTAGACCCACCCAGACCCATCTACACCCCCGACCCTGTTGTCACTCATCAGTCCCCATGGTGCTCCTCTGTGGAGGCCAAACACGGAGCTCCAGGGACCCTCCAGGCCTCTCAGGATTCACCAGAGAGGCTGTGTGACCCCCCAACAACATGGTTACGTGATCCCCATCAGCAACAGGGTCTATGTGACCCCCATCAGCAACATGGTCCAGATTCAGGGATGGAGTTCTATCAGGACTGTGTGGTTTTGATCAGGAGACCTGTGGATATTTATGAATAATAATTCATTCACTCATCAGAGATCTCTTAAATAATGTTTTATCTTCAGACTCTCTTCATTCATTTTAGTGACTTTAAAATGATTGCATTTAAACAGTCTGATTTACGGCGTGTCCCTGAACACACCGTCGCCTCTCAAGGAGGAACTCTTTAAAGCAGCTAAAGTGGAATCAGATCTGATGAAAGGAGACGAAGAGAAAGCTGATAAATCCCACTTCCACTCAATTAAACATGAAGACGTGATGAGTTCAGGTGCTCTCCTCTTTCATTCAGACCTCCAGAGGCTTTAATGCTGCTGTCTGTCTTTATCGTGATAATTTTACATTGATAATTGGTGCCTGTCACCTACATCAGGTAGTGGAGGGGGGGCTGACTCCTCACATATACGGGAAAATACCGTCAAACAGAAAACGCTGTCACCTCTGGTTCTACTTTCCTTCTTTTCATTCACGCTGACAGAATAAATAAGTAAATAAATAACTACCAGTTTGAACCGTGTTTCCTCCTCTGAGACACTTGCATCCTTCAAATGCATATATGTATATATATATATATATATATATATAGTATAGTATATAGTATTATGTGGTGATTTACCAGCTGTATCGTGGTGAAAAAACTAAAACTGTAATCAAAAGCCTTGTTGGACCTTGAACGCAACACCAGGAAAGACTTGGAGCTTTGTTTTTGTTCATAGTTTCATGAGTTCTTTTGGTACACTTTCGGTGCGTTCAGGGCCCCAAACTAAAAACCTTCAACATGCATATTTTAATTCAAAGCTCTGTCTTCATTTTACATAAAATCTTTAAAGTATTATGTGGTGATTTACAAGCTGTATCGTGGTGAAAAAACTCAAACTCAACTATTCAAGACACTTGTTGGACATTGAAGGCAACACCAGGAAGCACTTTGTTTTTGTTCATAGTTTCACGTTCTTTTGGCCCCGAAATAAAAAACCTTCAACATGCATCTGTTTATTTACAGGTCAGTCTTGATTTTTACATGAAACTTTGTTGCATTAGGTTTTTTTATTCCATGTTTATTTGTTAGGGACAAATATGTATACAAAGAGAACTGCACAACAATTATCCAGTGCCGTGTATCACAGTGTTTTTAGCCCTAAAGATCAAAGTTTTTCACTTTAAATAATTCTCCGTCCCTCCTTCTCGTCTTCTCCAGTCTCAGTACACCAACCTGGGGCTCCTGAATAGCATGGACCAGAGCATCCAGAACGGCGGCTCCACGTCCACCAGCCCGTACAACAACGACCACGCCCAGAACGTGACCGCCCCGTCGCCCTACGCCCAGCCCAGCTCCACCTTCGACGCCCTCTCCCCATCGCCGGCCATCCCGTCCAACACCGACTACGCCGGGACGCACGCCTTCGACGTGTCCTTCCAGCAGTCCAGCACAGCGAAGTCCGCCACCTGGACGGTAAGAAAACCTTTGAGTCCTTGAAACCAGGCGTGACCCTATTGCACTTCCTGTTTGAAGTCAGTGTGTTTCTGGTTCAGATGTTGGAAATCAGGTGTTTAGTTGATGCTGCGTTCACTTACAAGCAGGACAATGTGGCCGCCTGAAGCTATCTGATGTTTCTATGACAGATCTCTGAGCTTCTACAGACGATCTACAACCATTAACCAAGAGAAACAGTTCATTGAGTAACCATGACTGTAACTTTACATCTACAGATTTTTTTCGTTGGGGAAATATTTCAGAAAATCAAATTCAAGACATTTTTTTTAAAACTGCAGGAACTAGTGAACTAGCAGCACGAAGAAGCACAAACAAAAGTTACAACATTGTTTTTAGCACAAACGCTCCATAAAGAAAAATACGGTAATTCACCGTGAGAGCCGCCATGTTTCTGTGACGTCAAGTTTGTTTACGACGCCCGACTTGGTATTACGTTTGGGACGAGAATTTCTTTGCACTTCACCGTGTCAGAGGTCGTATTTAGCAGATTTAGCGGAGACGTGAAGTCACGTGACCGTGGTGGAGTTCCTTTACAGACTGACGTGAAGTCACATGACCGTGGTGGAGTTCCTTTACAGACTGACGTGAAGTCACGTGACCGTGGTGGAGTTCCTTTATAGACTAACGTGAAGTCACGTGACCGTGGTGGAGTTCCTTTACAGACTGACGTGAAGTCACGTGACCTTGGTGGAGTTCCTTTACAGACTGACGTGAAGTCACATGACCGTGGTGGAGTTCCTTTATAGACTAACGTGAAGTCACGTGACCGTGGTGGAGTTCCTTTATAGACTAACGTGAAGTCACGTGACCGTGGTGGAGTTCCTTTACAGACTGACGTGAAGTCACATGACCGTGGTGGAGTTCCTTTATAGACTAACGTGAAGTCACGTGACCGTGGTGGAGTTCCTTTACAGACTGACGTGAAGTCACGTGACCGTGGTGGAGTTCCTTTATAGACTGACGTGAAGTCACGTGACCTTGGTGGAGTTCCTTTACAGACTGACGTGAAGTCACATGACCGTGGTGGAGTTCCTTTATAGACTAACGTGAAGTCACGTGACCGTGGTGGAGTTCCTTTACAGACTGACGTGAAGTCACGTGACCGTGGTGGAGTTCCTTTATAGACTGACGTGAAGTCACGTGACCTTGGTGGAGTTCCTTTATAGACTAACGTGAAGTCACGTGACCATGGTGGAGTTCCTTTACGGACTAACGTGAAGTCACGTGACTGTGGTGGAGTTCCTTTATAGACTGACGTGAAGTCACGTGACCGTGGTGGAGTTCCTTTACGGACTAACGTGAAGTCACGTGACCGTGGTGGAGTTCCTTTACGGACTAACGTGAAGTCACGTGACCGTGGTGGAGTTCCTTTATAGACTAACATGAAGTCACGTGACCGTGGTGGAGTTTCTTTATAGACTAACGTGAAGTCACGTGACCGTGGTGGAGTTCCTTTATAGATTGACGTGAAGTCACGTGACCGTGGTGGAGTTCCTTTATAGATTGACGTGAAGTCACGTGACCGTGGTGGAGTTCCTTTACAGACTAAAGTAAAGTAAAGAAAAGTAAAATAAAGTAAAGAAAAGTAAAGTAAAGTAAAATAAAGTAAAGTAAAGTAAAATAAAGAAAAGAAAAGTAAAGTAAAGTCAGGTGAAGCAATGTAAACTAAAGTGAATTAAAATAAAGTGAAGTAAAGTGAGCTAAAGTAACGTAAAGCAAATAATAGTAAAATAAAGTAAAGGCAGCGAGGAACGTCACCTGAGACGTGACGCTTCAGATCAGGACACATGATCTCACTTCTGTCCCCTGAGAGACGTCTTCTCAGGTAGACTCTGGACTTTGTCCAGATGTAACACACCTGGAAATACTCAGGTGAGAGGAGGGTGAGGATCAGGACATGATGAAGATCATTTCATAATCTGGTCCTAAAGTCTCTTGTTCTTCCTTTAACTCGTCTGATGATTCGCTGTCGGTCCCAAAAATCTTCTCGTCTCTCCAGTTGGACATTTCCGTTGGTGTCTTTGTGTAAATGACTCTTCTTCTTCATCATCATGTTTGTTTAGTGACTTTAAGATGTTGGTCATGTGACGGAGGACTTCAGAGTGTTGACGGATGTTAAAATCTCTCCTGGTGATCTCGTCTGAGATCTGTTGATGACGGAGGAGAAGCGGTGAAGCGGCTGACG
Organism: Anarhichas minor; assembly: GCF_050575085.1. NCBI lineage: Eukaryota > Metazoa > Chordata > Actinopteri > Perciformes > Anarhichadidae > Anarhichas > Anarhichas minor. Next base: position 155,814 of record NW_027466554.1, on the reverse strand, counting down.
TCAGCTTGTAACGCTCCGTTAACCGGCTCCTCCTCTTCCTCCTCTTCCTCCTCCTCCTCCTCATCCTCCCCAAGTGAGGTAAAGTAAAGTAAAGAAAAGTAAAGTAAAATAAAGTAAAGTAAAGTAAAGTGAAGTAAAGTAAAGTAAAATAAAGTAAAATAAAGTGAAGTGAAGTAAAGTAAAGTGAAGTGAAGTAAAGTAAAATAAAGTAAGGTAGAGTAAAGTGAAGTAAAGAAGTAATATATAGTAAAGTGAGACGAAGTAACATAAAGTAAAGTGAAGTGAAGGGAAGTAAAGTGAAGTAACGTAAAGTGAAATGAAGTAAAGTAAAGTGAAGTAAAGTGAAGTAAAATTAGGTAAAGTGAAGTAAAGTGAAGTAAAGTGACGTGAAGTAAAGTAAAGTACAATTAAGTAAAGTGAAGTAAAGTGAAGTGAAGTAAAGTGAAGTAAAGTAAAGTGAAATGAAGTATAGTGAAGTAAAGTGGAGTAAAATGAAGTAAAGTGAAGTAAAATGAAGTAAAGTAAAGTGAAGTGAAGTGAAGTAAAGTAATGTAAAGTAAAGTGAAGTGAAGTAAAGTAATGTAAATTGAAGTAAAGTAAAGTAAAGTAACATGAAGTAAAATGAAGGTAAATAAAGTAAAGTGAAGTGAAGTAAAGTGAAGTGAAGTGAAGTAAAGTAAAGTGAAGTAAAATTAGGTAAAGTGAAGTGAAGCACAATTAAGTAAAGTGAAGTAAAGTGAAGTAAAATTAGGTAAAGTGAAGTGAAGCACAATTAAGTAAAGTGAAGTAAAGTGAAGTAAAGTGACGTGAAGTAAAGTAAAGTACAATTAAGTACAATTAAGTAAAGTGAAGTAAAGTGAAGTGAAGTAAAGTGAAGTAAAGTAAAGTGAAATGAAGTATAGTGAAGTAAAGTGGAGTAAAATGAAGTAAAGTGAAGTAAAATGAAGTAAAGTAAAGTGAAGTGAAGTGAAGTAAAGTAATGTAAAGTAAAGTGAAGTGAAGTGAAGTAAAGTAATGTAAAGTAAAGTGAAGTAAAGTGATGTAAATTGAAGTAAAGTAAAGTAAAGTAACATGAAGTAAAATGAAGGTAAATAAAGTAAAGTGAAGTGAAGTAAAGTGAAGTGAAGTGAAGTAAAGTAAAGTGAAGTAACATAAAGTAAAGTGAAGTAAAATGAAGTAAAGTGAAGTGAAGTAAAGTAAAGTGAAGTAAAGTGAAGTAAAGTGAAGTAAAGTGAAGTGAAGTAACGTAAAGTAAAGTAACGTAAAGTAACGTGAAGTAAAGTGAAGTAACGTAAAGTAAAATGAAGTAAAGTAAAGTGAAGTAAAGTAAAGTGAAGTAAAGTGAAGTAACGTAAAGTAAAGTGAAGTGAAGTAACGTAAAGTAAAGTGAAGTAACGTAAAGTAAAATGAAGTAAAGTAAAGTGAAGTAAAGTAAAGTGAAGTAAAGTGAAGTAACGTAAAGTAAAGTGAAGTGAAGTAACGTAAAGTAAAGTAACGTAAAGTAAAGTAACGTAAAGTAACGTAAAGTAATGTGAAGTAAAATGAAGTAAAGTAAAGTGAAGTAAAGTGAAGTAAAGTAAAGTGAAGTAACGTAAAGTAAAGTGAAGTAAAATGAAGTAAAGTGAAGTGAAGTAAAGTAAAGTAAAGTAACGTAAAGTAAAGTGAAGTAAAATGAAGTAAAGTAAAGTGAAGTAACGTAAAGTAAAGTAACGTAAAGTAAAGTAACGTAAAGTAACGTAAAGTAATGTGAAGTAAAATGAAGTAAAGTAAAGTGAAGTAAAGTGAAGTAAAGTAAAGTGAAGTAACGTAAAGTGAAGTAAAATGAAGTAAAGTGAAGTGAAGTAAAGTAAAGTAAAGTAACGTAAAGTAAAGTGAAGTAAAATGAAGTAAAGTAAAGTGAAGTAACGTAAAGTAAAGTGAAGTAAAATGAAGTAAAGTGAAGTAAAGTAAAGAAAAGTAAAGTTAAGTAAAGTGAAGTAAAGTAAAGTAAAGTAAAATGAAGTAACGTAAAGTAAAGTGAAGTAACGTAAAGTAAAGTGAAGTAAAATGAAGTAAAGTGAAGTAAAGTAAAGAAAAGTAAAGTTAAGTAAAGTAAAGTAAAGTAAAGTAAAGTAAAATGAAGTAACGTAAAGTAAAGTGAAGTAACGTAAAGTAAAGTGAAGTAAAGTAAAGTAAAGTGAAGTAACGTAAAGTAAAGTGAAGTAAAGTAAAGTGAAGTAAAGTAAAGTGAAGTCAAGGCGTGGTGGACTATCTCAGCGGATTCCTCTGGGACACGCCGACTGTGGGATCGTGACATTTACTCATTTCCCACACTGCCTCACTCATCCCTCTCATTTTCACCGTCCAAAAACAAAAGTGTTTGTGTGAAGTGTAACTGTGAGGAGGTTTGGTGAGCGGCACGCCCCGACAAACACCGCTCATCACAACACATGATGCAAGACTGGTTAGATGGGTCTGACTCCACATGGAGACCAGTGGATGGTTATTAATTATCACATAATGCCTCATTTGCATATTTAAACATAACATTCAGAAAACTAGAAATACTTAAAAATCATTGTCTTAATGTCAGTAATCAACTGGGGAAGTTTCATGAAGTAATCATGACTTCACATTAAAGTTTGGTTTTATGTTCCTGTGGAAACACTGAATAAATATTAAAAGATGAAAAACAACAATGAGAGCTAAAAAAACACACAGCAAACATCAGAACATAAAAATCTGTGACAAATGAACCTGCATGTGTTTAAATGGAGGAAATAATCCTGCATGATTAGAAGTAGAAAATAGTCAAATATGTATGTATATATATATATAGTTATATAGAAAATCTTTCTCCGGATGTTGAGGCAGATTTGTTGTAGAATCTTCTTGTCTTCTTGTTCTCTCCTGTCACATCTCTTATTCTTATTTATTCTTATCTGGATATATTATATATTAAATTAAAGTGTTCTAGTATTTGGTGTTAATGGAGGAGATTGAAAAACGCTCCCTCATCTGGTCTGAGGAGATCTCTGACAACGCTCCAGGATGTGAGCTGCTGGACTGACGAACTGGGGGACTAATGGTCTGGTGACCTGATGGACTGGTGGTCTGATGGACTGGTGGTCTGGTGGACTGATGGACTGGTGGACTAATGGTCTGGTGGTCTGATGAACTAATGGTCTGGTGGACCGGTAGTCTGGTTGTCTGGTGGACTGGTGGTCTGGTGGTCTGATGGACTGGTGTTCTGGTGGACTGATGGACTAATGGTCTGTTGGTCTGATGGACTAATGGTCTGGTGGACCGGTGGTCTGGTGGTCTGATGGACTAATGGACTAATGGTCTGGTGGACTGGTGGTCTGGTGGACTGGTGGTCTGATGGACTAATGGTCTGGTGGACCGGTGGTCTGGTGGACTGGTGGTCTGGTTGTCTAGTGGACTGGTGGTCTGGTGGTCTGATGGACTGGTGTTCTGGTGGACTAATGGTCTTTTGGTCTGATGGACTAATGGTCTGGTGGACCGGTCGTCTGGTGGTCTGATGGACTAATGGACTAATGGTCTGGTGGACTGGTGGTCTGGTGGACTGGTGGTCTGATGGACTAATGGTCTGGTGGACCGGTGGTCTGGTGGTCTGGTGGACTGACGAGCTGGTGGTCTGGTGGACTGGTGGTCTGATGTTTCTCTGTGCACAGATCTTTTGAAGACCTGCAGGATCCTCCTCAGGACTTAGTGGACTGTTGTTCTTTCTGATGACTGTTGCTCATGAAGACACACCTAATCCTCAACCCACACCTTAACCTCTTCCTGTCTGGGACGTGTGTGACACACACACACACACACACACACACTCGTCAAGACTTCCCAGAACACTGCTCCCACACGGTTTCCTCGCTGGCACTCCTTCTGTCTCCATGAACGTGGTCTTTGCAGTCATTGTTGGTCCACTGATGCAACTATTGTGCGTCTGAAGTTGTGTTGTGTGTTTCCTGTGTTGTGTGTGTGTGTGTGTGTGTGTGTGTGTGTGTGTGTGTGTGTGTGTGTGTGTGTGTTAAGAAGAATGTCAGAGCTGCAGGGATTACAGTAATGGATGGAGGGCCTGCAGATAATACTTGTGTAAATAGCGTGTGGCTCTCTGCTGAACCCGGTGCTCTGAGAGTGGGCTCTGTCTTTTTCAGAGACTTAAGCTTCTTCATGGTTGCATCTCACATTGCGCCGCAGGAGGAGGAGGAGGAGGAGGAAGGAGAGCCCTGGCAATGCTCAAAGAGAAGAGTGTTCCAGCGAAAGGCAGCAAGACGCAGCTTGTCTCTGGAACATCTGCGGGCCCGTCCCACGCCTCACGGGATGGGGCCGAGACTTGTTTGTGTCAGGACGCTTGTCTCGACTCGCCCATCACAGGAGACGAAGCCCTGAGAGCTGCAGAGGGGAATTTCTTTTTTCTTTTTTATGAGGGAGCTCTTCATCACCGTCCTCTGATCTGAGAGCTGCAGCAGTGATTCACCTCGACATGCTGCAGTTGTGTAAATAGAGAAAAACAGTAAAGAGTCGATCCTCAGCTCTCAACACTAAACTGTAGAAACAAACAGCTTCTTTGTTTATTGGAGCCATTCAAACTTTCATGAACGAAGTCGGTTCATCGCGAGATGTGACGAGAGTTCAAGTTGGAATAAGCAGTAAATGTAGCTGTGATTCTCTGTGTGGACATCAAGTGGCGCTGCACTGATATCCTGGGGTCAGGTCTACAGGGTCCAGGTCTACAGGGTCCAGGTCTTAAACCAGCGCGGCGTAAACACTTTGTTGTGTTTGATCGTCGGTGGAAACAAAATGGACTTTGTGTACGTTGATGCAAGGTGAAGTAAATAAAAGTATTGTGATCCTAGATGAAGAACGTGTTGTAGTTAACGTAACGCACATCTAGTGGGAACGTTTGGTAACTTTCAACCAGCTCAGTCCTTCAAAGACACGTCAGTAGCTCACAGGCTCCACCCACTGAACCCCAAAACCAATCTCCAAAACTACACCATTCATCTCAGTCACAAGATGTCAAAAACGTCATTACCGTCAGATTTTCGTCTTTCTGACGGTCCTTGAACACATCATGTGTGACAAACACTTCCGTTAGAAAAATAAACCAAAACGAAGATTAAAATCATATTTCATCTAAAACATTGTATTCTTCGTGTTCTCATTATAAATGTCTCCTCTAATAAAGAGTTCACTTTAACCAGATTGTGTAAAAACATTAAAGTGTGAAACTATGACGTCATGATTGATTCATCTGAGACCAACAGTCATGTGACTACAAGGAGGAGACACTCTGACTGAACTACAGGAAGTGAACACAGAGAGGAGAGAGGAGAGGAGAGAGAGGAGAGGAGAGGAGAGGAGGAGAGAGGAGGAGAGGGGAGAGGAGAGAGGAGAGGAGAGAGGAGAGGAGGAGAGGCTGAAACATGTGAATAGATTAATATTTATAACGCGTAGAGACTCTATTTGTTTTCATTGGTAAAACTTAGACACTTGAAACATGTTGGATATTTAGATTATATTGTTTCTAATTTTTGTAATCAAAGAAATTCAACTTGTTTCCTTCTTCTTAATGATTGATGTCATCATAACTGTTATTCTCACTAAAGACATGTTCTAGTTCTGCTTCTAGTCATGATGGTTCTATAGCGATGAAGGACTTTTATTTTGAAGGGAAAATCAAAGTCACAGAGAGAAATGTGACCGGAGAGAAAAAACGCCCTAAAAGCTGCGTTTGGGGTTCGGAGGGTTAAAGCTGCGTGTTTGACTCGTTCTGGTCTCACGGAGCCGTCAGTGTTCAGGTGTCACCGCTCACACAACATTTGAGGAGGAAAAGGTCGCGTTCCTCTAAAACAAGTCCACATTTCACCAGAGGCAGGTGTCTCACCTCCGCCTCAGAGTGGAGCAACATGTTGAGTGAGACAGATGAGGGAGAAGCTCCGGGCGTGACGGGACACGCCAGGAATGAAGAGGACAAGACCAGAGGCGCCAAACAGCGCTTGTTTAAGGCCTCCGTGTTTGTCAGGACTTGACTGGAGCATGCGCCCGCAGCGCCTGTCAGCCACAGCGCAGGGCCTGTCCCGACCTGCAGCGCACGGGAAGTGTGCGTGTATTAGAACGTTACTGCACACACACACACACACACACACACATGCATCACAGACACACACACACACACACATGCATCACAGACAGCGAGCATGGGATTAATAAGAGAACGTCCTGCAGCAGGATTCGTCTCTGCCTCACTGCTCATGAGCAAAGCGCTGATTCAAGTGTGTGCGTGTGTGTTTTTTTTCCTGCAGAAGCACACACACGGAGCGTTTTCTTTCTCTCTTTCAGACGTTAGTGTGATGGAGCGGCTCTGTATTGTGCTACCGAGTGTTTGCAGTTCACATTGTGACCAATGAAAGGCTCATAATTACATGTTAACACCTGAACGCACCGCGCCCTGTGTGAGCCACTGAATCCCATCAGTCAACCCGCTGTCCTCCAGCAGCACATAGCTGAGTGTGTGTGTGTGTTCAAAGTTTGTACCCCGAGGGCTGGGAGGGAGCTGTGTGTGTGTGTGTGTGTGTGTGTGTGTGTGTGTGTGTGTGTGTGTGTGTGTGTGTGAGTGTGTGTGTGTGTGTGTGTGTGTGTGTGTGTCTGTGTGTGTGTGTGTGTGAGTGTGTGTGTGTGTGTGTGTGTGAGTGTGTGTGTGTGTGTGTGTGTGTGTGTGTGTGTGAGTGTGTCTGTGTGTGTGTGTGTGTGAGTGTGTGTGTGTGTGTGAGTGTGTGTGTGTGTGTGTGTGTGTGTGTGTGTGTGAGTGTGTCTGTGTGTGTGTGTGTGTGAGTGTGTGCGAGTGTGTGCGAGTGTGTGTCTGTGTGTGTGTGTGTGTGTGAGTGTGTGTGTGTGTGTAGGATTATGATCTAAACAAACTTCTCTGATTAGATCTCTGATTCTGTCCTCCTCCTCCTCCTGCTCCTCCTCCTCCTCCTGCTCCTCCTCTTCGTCTCCACCTCATTTAGCTGAGTGACGGAGGCGTATGGGGTATCAGGTTAGGAGCAGCTCAACCATCCATCTTAGGCTTTTCTTTTCTTTCCTGGAAGCTGCTTTGATTTGAAAGAAGAAGAAGAAGCTCGTTAGTCAGCGTCTTCATGTTTTATGCACAAATGTTATAAACATGGACGGGTTTAGTTCACAACAGATAAAGAATATAAAACACTGAGGATAAAACCACAGAGTTCAAACTCAAAAGTAATGAATAAATAAATGATCACTTATATTGAGGCTGTTATTTGTGATAGTTTTATGTTTAAATATGCATGTGAGGCATTATCTTATTAACCTTCAGCACACAGAGAGGAATGAACGAGTGAAGTTTGGTGAATGTAAGAGCTGCTGAAGTGGAGATTTATCATCAGAGTCTGAGAACAAACTCATTGAGAGGAAACGTCCTTTAAAGAGACGTTTAGTTACATTACAGACATTTAGAGACTCTACAGGTGAACACATGAACTCATAGATATCACCATGAAACTTCACCACTTCATCACTCACATTAAGATCAGTATTTATTGTATTACAAGTTTACTGAAATGTGATGTTTAAATATGCAAATGAGGCTTTATGTAACGGTAACTTTTGGTGAATTTAGTAGAAATCTACAAACAGACAAAGTATAAAATAAATGTTTTATTTCCTTCAGTCTGACAGAAGACGAGTTAAGGAGGAGGAACCATGTCTGTGTAACGTCTCAGTGGGTTCGGTGTACTTCTATTCTTCTTCATCGTTGATCAGCGTTTTATGAATATTGACTAAATGTAGTGAACAGGAATCCGGAGGTTAGTTGGAAGTTGAGCTGACGAGAGGAAACGTGATCAGAACCAAACTGAAGCGGATTGGTGCTCCTCGTCCTCCATCAGAACGTGTCTGGCTGCTTTAAATGACAGAAAGAAGGGAGTTGTAGATGGCGGTTCGATGGATCCTTCACTTCATGTGATGAGAGGCAGCAGGGAGATGAAAGCCAGGCCCGGGCTCTTAATTGCAGCTGGAGGGTCCACTTTATGGCTCTCAAAGGAAGTCCCAGAGGCTGAACCGTCTTTAAGGAGGTCCTAATCACAGTCCTGAGCTCCGGGGGAGAAACCAGAAGTGCAGCAGCTGTTCACAAACATTCATGAAAACATTTGTACCTGCTCTTCATTCAAACAGTTCTTTTCTCCTCTTCTGTCCTCTTCCAGTACTCCACGGACCTGAAGAAACTCTACTGTCAGATCGCCAAGACGTGTCCGATCCAGATCAAAGTGCTGACCAACCCGCCGCAGGGCGCCGTCATCAGAGCCATGCCGGTCTACAAGAAGGCCGAGCACGTCACCGAGGTGGTGAAGCGCTGTCCGAACCACGAGCTCAGCCGCGAGTTCAACGATGGTCAGTTCTTTTACATTTCATCTCATTCAGCTTTCTCTCTTCGGGGGGGAATCGTAGTTTTTTTATTGACACCGGGTCGCTGCTTCCAGGTCAGATTGCTCCTCCCAGTCACCTGATCCGCGTGGAGGGAAACAACCACGCCCAGTACGTGGAGGACTCCATCACTGGGAGACAGAGCGTCCTGGTTCCCTATGAACCGCCTCAGGTGAGAGTCCTGTGGACGGACTGCATCTCATTACGGGTTAAAGATCGTAGAACCTCTGTTATGTTTTATCGGCAGTGTCACTTTAATTCTTCTTTTAGAGGGCGGGGCCACACGGCTTCATCCTCTCAGCCAATCACAGCTTCAGGAAGGTTCATATGAACTCTATGTAAAGGATGTTTGAAGCACTTAAGTAACACAAGTACCTTTACTTGGTTCTCTTTAAGGCAATCGGTTTGCATGGTTTTAAGTACATGACAAGTAAATACAACTGATCACATTAGTTAGCCCAACTTAAAAATAAATGTGTTGTTTGCAATACACACAAAGTACATTTCACTTGAAATGCTTAAGTGGTTTGAAATAGTTATTCTGAGTAGGCTATACAAAGTCAAAAGTACATCTTGAGTAAAGTTTTAAGTACTCTTGAGTAGTAACTTTTCTTTAGTTACTTAAACTCAAGGGTAAGTGTACTCCACTAAATAAGCATCTGTTAGTACAACTTGCAATACATATTCAACTTCACTTACATGAAACAAATACCTTTACGTGTTTTTTTTAAGGCAATCGGTTTGCATGCTTTTTTTAAGTAAGGTTAACTAATTAGATTTTACAGTGTATCCGGTAATAACGTGGAAATATTTGTGTTTGTATTCTGTCTCAATATAAAAACTTGACTTTATGAGAACGTTTTCCTTCAACATCAACAAAATGTGTCCAGAGACAAAGAAGGAGTCGGTTTTCTTCTCGTCTTTGGATGTTTTAAATAAATGTGATTTAATAAAACAGTGAAATAGAAATTGAAACTCTTTAAAACTCCATTGACGTGGACTTAAATGTGCACGTTTCTCGTCTTCCTCAGTGTTTCTCTGTAGAAATCCAGCGGCAGACGTCAAAGCTTTTAAATTCAGGTGTTTGCTTCTTTGCTGACGCGTCTCACCCTCCGTGTCCTCGTCTCTCAGGTTGGGACAGAATTCACCACAATCTTGTACAACTTCATGTGCAACTCCAGCTGTGTGGGGGGGATGAACCGGCGGCCCATCCTCATCATCGTCACCCTGGAAACCAGAGAGTAAGAGACGTCCCGTCCTTGTCCTCCAGTCGTTTTGCCATCACTGGGTTGTGTCTTACCTGCTGTGTGCCCCCCCCCCCCCTCCCTTCCCCGTCTTCTCCCTATAGTGGACAGGTACTCGGCCGACGGTGCTTTGAGGCCAGGATCTGTGCCTGCCCGGGTCGAGACCGGAAGGCGGACGAGGACAGCATCCGAAAGCAGCACGTGACGGACGGCACAAAGAGCAGCGATGGTACGAGGTCACTGTGTGATGTGATGGTGTTGGTTGTGATGGTGGTGATGGTGTTGGTGGTGATGGTGGTGAAGATGATGGTGGTGATGGTGTTGGCGTTGGTGTTGATGGTGTTGGTTGTGATGGTGGTGATGGTGTTGGCGTTGGTGTTGATGGTGTTGGTTGTGATGGTGGTGATGGTGTTGGTTGTGGTGGTGATGGTTGTGATGGTGGTGGTCTTCCTGCTCTGGCTCAGATTGATCACATGACCAGCGGTCCTCACTCTCCTCTCTTTCTCCTCCTCTCAGCTTTCCGTCAGGTGTCTCACGGCATCCAGATGTCCACCATCAAGAAGAGACGGTCCACGGACGAGGAGGTCTTCTGTCTGCCGGTGAGTGTCGCCTCTGTCTTTTAAACATTCATCAAACGTGGAGCGTCCGAGCCACTCGCTGACCCGTCTCCATCTCCTCCTCCAGATCAAAGGACGGGAGATCTATGAGATTCTGGTGAAGATCAAAGAGTCTCTGGAGCTCATGCAGTTCCTGCCTCAGCACACCATCGAGTCGTACCGGCAGCAGCAGCAGAACCTGCTTCAGAAACAGTGAGTATGGTTCATCTTCATCGTCTCTATGAGGGACACCTCGAGGTCTCTGTCTCCAGATCCTCAGACTTTATAGAAGAAGTGGACGTAGTCATGGTGACGTCTCTCATTGGTTTGTGGACGTTTTGAAGCCTAGAGTTCAGCGATTTCGCCATCGCCATCTTGGATTATGGCTGTTCCCATTTTTTTTGCAACCAGTGAACAGGAAGTGACCATATCTGGACTGAGGAGGAGTGACGTAGAGACACCGTATACGTCTCTGGTAGAGACCTGTCAATCAGCGTGTAGCCCCGCCCTAAAGCATCCCCTGCTTTATGGTCTGTGTGACTCTAAATGGACCATAATGTACTAAATGAACATCATGCTGTATTGAAGAAGACTTGAAACTAGAGATTGAGACCATAAACTAATGTTTACAATGTTTACTGAGGTAATAAATCAAGAGAGAAGTAGAGTCATTTTCTCATAGACTTCTATACAACCAGAGGAGTCGCCCCCTGGTGGACACTAGAGAGAATGCAGGAGGTTTCTTGGTTCTGGTTTCCTCCCAGCTGACTTTGAGCTGTGTGTTTTCTTCGTTAAGGAGAAGACGGTGACGCCTTCGGGTGCTCTGCCAGATTTTTTTGCACAACAACAGAAAACAAAGTCCGCTCCTCATCCCGGTCTTATTAAAATGCCCACTTGTGTAAGTGATAGTTTGTTGCTGTGATGATAATTATTGTTATGTTCACGTTTCCCATTAAGAGACTGCAGACCGCCTCCTTTACTGGTTCTTCATTCTGTTTGTTACGGTCACACCATCAATTATTGATATTAATAACATTTCATTCAATCATGTGATCGGGTTTTAGTTGGTTTGTTCATTTTAGATTCAGGAGATAAAACATAACTAATATGCAATGTTTAAATATGCAAATGAGGCATTATGTAATGGTAACTTTTGGTGAATTTAGGAGAAATCTACAGACGTAGTAAAGTAAATGTTTTAGACGTGTTATGGAAGAAAAATAGAAGAAACTGAATCATTGAGAACATGAAGTCTCACTGGAGTCTGGTGTTTCTGTTCTTCAGCGTTTCTGACCTGAGATCAGTGTTAGAGCGCCTCCTCCTGGATCAATCAGGAACTACAACACAGATTATGAACTACTCATAGGAACAGTTACATCATCTCTGAGTCTTCATCACTCAGTCTTCATCTCTGGTTCAACTACTGTTCTGATCCTTTATCAGGTATCTGCACCTCCTCCTAACATAAACATCATTTATGTTTATGAATTGATTTGAGTTATTGATCAGTTTGTGACATATTGAACATGAACCCGTTCATGGACCTGGTTTTGAGAGCAGGACTCTGAACCCCTTCATGGACCTGGTTTTGAGAGCAGGACTCTGATCCTGTTGGAACGGGACAGTTCGGAGGACACAGATAACAGCGTCAGAGTCACTTCTGCAGGTTTTCAGGATCTTTAATTAAACAAACTCAAAGAAACACAAAACAACAGAAAACTGATCTCAGTCCAGATCTTGTTCACAAAACTAGAAAATAAAGTATTTGAACCGAGCCGCTAGACGACCGGTCTCAACTCTCTCCAACCCTGGAGGTCTTGCACTCCACATGTTCTCTCTGATCACCTTCATTCACCTCCCTGATGAGGAGATCAGCTCTAGGTGTGTCTCCTCCCTCACCTGGAGCTGATCTCCTGAGGGAGTGGGAGGAGCCTCTGGGAGAAACGTAGACTCCTCTGGACCTCGGCTCCTTACTCTGGACCTCGGACCCTTACTCTGGACCTCGGACCCTTACTCTGGACCTCGGCTCCTTACTCTGGACCTCGGACCCTTACTCTGGACCTCGGACCCTTATTCTGGACCTCGGACCCTTACTCTGGACCTCGGACCCTTACTCTGGACCTCGGCTCCTTACTCTGGACCTCGGACCCTTATTCTGGACCTCGGACCCTTACTCTGGACCTCGGACCCTTACTCTGGACCTCGGACCCTTACTCCGGACCTCAGCTCCTTACTCTGGACCTCAGCTCCTTACTCTGGACCTCAGACCCTTACTCCGGACCTCAGCTCCTTACTCTGGACCTCAGCTCCTTACTCTGGACCTCAGACCCTTACTCTGGACCTCAGCTCCTTACTCTGGACCTCGGACCCTTACTCCGGACCTCGGCTCCTTACTCTGGACCTCAGCTCCTTACTCTGGACCTCAGACCCTTACTCTGGACCTCAGCTCCTTACTCTGGACCTCAGCTCCTTACTCTGGACCTCGGCTCCTTACTCTGGACCTCAGACCCTTACTCTGGACCTCAGCTCCTTACTCTGGACCTCAGACCCTTACTCTGGACCTCAGCTCCTTACTCTGGACCTCAGCTCCTTACTCTGGACCTCGGACCCTTACTCTGGACCTCAGCTCCTTACTCTGGACCTCGGACCCTTACTCTGGACCTCAGCTCCTTACTCTGGACCTCGGACCCTTACTATGGACCTCAGCTCCTTACTCTGCACCTCAGCTCCTTACTCTGGACCTCGGACCCTTACTATGGACCTCAGCTCCTTACTCTGCACCTCAGCTCCTTACTCTGGACCTCAGCTCCTTACTCTGGACCTCGGACCCTTACTCTGGACCTCAGCTCCTTACTCTGGACCTCGGACCCTTACTATGGACCTCGGCTCCTTACTCTGGGCCTCGGCTCCTTACTCTGGACCTCGGACCCTTACTCTGGACCTCGGACCCTTACTCTGGACCTCGGCTCCTTACTCTGGACCTCGGACCCTTATTCTGGACCTCGGACCCTTACTCTGGACCTCGGACC
>NW_027466554.1:127500-137500 GCF_050575085.1 Anarhichas minor | reverse complement strand
AGACAACAGATACCTCGTGTGCCCCGTTCTAGTTGCTGCTCATATGGAAGACCTCTGACACACACTTTAGAGCTTGAAGCTCCGGAGCCGAGTTCTAACCAAGAAACTCAAAGAACCACATCGACCCCCACGAAGGCGTCTCACAGTAGGAGGTTTGTGTCTGGGCAGAGTTCGGTCATTGTGTGTTTATTACCTTGTTTTGTTTGAAGTTTACCGTTTCTTTATAACGCATTATTGTGTGTGTTTACGGACCGCCGAGTTCCGTTAGTGCTGTGAAGAAACTACTGTTACGTTCCATACTGCTGCAATAGTGTTGAGTTCAGGGTAGGACATTTACATATTTTTAGGGGGCAATTTTTGCCCCCATTGACTGAAATCCAGGGCATTTAAAACAAAATTGGGGGCACTTTTTGAAACTTGTGAAATAACATTTAACCTTTGTTCAAAATAATAAATATACTTATTTAGGCTTACAGTATATGAGCAATTGTCATCAAATAATAAGACTATTAGGCAGTAGTCTACAGATTCAAAGTGCTTTCTTAGATTTTTTGAACAAAAAACAAACATAAATCAGACAATTATATTCATCCATCCATCCATCCATTTTCCTCCGCTTATCCGGGGTCGGGTCGCGGTGGCAACAGGCCAAGCAGGCTGACCCAGACTTCCCTCTCATCGGCAACATGTTCCAGCTCATTCTGGGGGATCCCGAGGCGTTCCCAGGCCAGCTGGGAGATGTAATCCCTCCAGCGTGTTCTGGGTCTTCCCCGGGGTCTCTTCCCAGTTGGACGTGCCTGGAAAACCTCCAGTGGGAGGCGTCCAAGAGGCATCCTAATGAGATGCCCGAACCACCTCAGCTGACTCCTTTCGACGCGAAGGAGTAGCGGCTCGACTCCAAGCTCCCTCCTGATGACCGAGCTCCTTACCCTATCTCTAAGGCTGAGCCCGGCCACCCTACGGAGGAAGCTCATTTCGGCCGCTTGTAGCCGCGACCTTGTCCTTTCGGTCACGACCCAGAGTTCGTGACCATAGGTGAGGGTAGGAACGTAGACCGAGTGGTAAATTGAGAGCTTTGCCTTCCGGCCCAGCTCCCTCTTCACCAAGACGGTCCGGTGCAGCGCCTGCTTTACTGCTGCAGCCGCACCGATCCGTCTGTCGATCTCCCGCTCCATCTTACCCTCACTCGTGAACAAGACCCCGAGATACTTGAACTCCTTCGCTTGAGGTAGGCACTCCGTCCCCACCTGGAGGGAGCAATCCACCGGTTTCCGGCAGAGCACCATGGCCTCAGATTTGGAGGTGCTAACTCTCATCCCCACCGCTTCACACTCGGCTGCAAACCGCCCCAGTGAATGCTGGAGGTCATGATCCGAGGAGGCTAACAGGACCACATCATCTGCAAACAGCAGAGAGGCGATCCCGAGACCCCCGAACCTGACGTTCTCCACCCCCCGGCTGCGCCTAGATATCCTGTCCATGAAAGTCACGAACAGGACCGGAGACAAAGGGCAGCCCTGGCGGAGGCCAACACCCACCGGAGGCCAACACCCACCGGGAACGTGTCTGACTTATTGCCGAGAATGCGGACACAGCTCCTACTGCAGTCGTACAGAGACCGGATCGCCCGTTGTAATGGGTCCGGCACCCCATACTCCCGCAGCACCCCCTACAAGAACCCCCGAGGGACCCGGTCAAAAGCCTTCTCCAAGTCCACAAAGCACATGTAGACTGGTTGGGCAAACTCCCAGAACCCCTCCAGTAGTCTTGCGAGGGTAAAGAGCTGGTCCACTGTTCCACGGCCGGGACGGAATCCGCATTGCTCCTCTTGAATCTGAGGTTCAAGAGGTTCTGAGCCTCCTTTCCAGCACCCTGGCATAAGCCTTCCCCGGGAGGCTGAGTAGTGTGATACCCCGGTAATTCGAGCACACTCTCCGGTCCCCCTTTTTGAAAATGGGAACCACCACCCCGGTCTGCCAGTCCATGGGCACTGATCCCGACCCCCATGCGACATTGAAGAGGCGTGTCAGCCAGGACAGCCCAACTATGTCCAGCGCTTTCAGCATCTCAGGGCGGATCTCATCCACCCCCGGCGCCTTGCCACCGAGGAGCTTTTTGACTACCTCAGCGGCCTCTGCCAGGGATATGGGTGAGCCTCCCCCTAGGTCCTCAGGCGCTGCCTCCTCTGCAGAGGACATGTTGGTCGGGTTTAGGAGTTCCTCAAAGTGCTCTTTCCACCGCCCGACGATGTCCCCTGTCCGGGTCAGCAGTTCCCCCCCCCCTGCTGAGAACAGCCTGGGGTAAGCCCTGCTTTCCCTTCCTGAGCCGTCGGATGGTTTGCCAGAACCTCCTTGAGGCCAACCGAAAGTCCTTCTCCATGGCCTCCCCGAACTCCTCCCATGCCCGAGTTTTAGCATTCGCGACCACTGCAGCTGCAGCCCTTCTGGCCTGCCGGTACCCGTCAGCTGCTTCGGGAGACCCCTGGGCCAACCAGGCCTTGAAGGTCTCCTTGAAGGCCTTGAAGGCTTCCCTCACCTCCGGTGTCCACCACCGGGTTCTCGGGTTGCCGCCACGACAGGCACCGATGACCTTCCGGCCACAGCTCCTAGCGGCCGCGTCCACAATAGAGGCTTTGAACATGGTCCATTCGGATTCCATGTCCCCAACCTCCCTCGGGATGTGTGAGAAGTTCTTCCGGAGGTGGGAGTTAAAGACCTCCCGGACAGGGTCTTCCGCCAGACGTTCCCAGTTCACCCTCACTACACGTTTGGGCTTGCCGGGTCTTTCCAACCGGTTCCCCTGCCATCTGATCCAACTCACCACCAGGTGGTGATCAGTTGACAGCTCTGCTCCTCTCTTCACCCGAGTGTCCAAGACATACGGCCGCAAATCAAATGATACGATTACAAAGTCGATCATTGATCTCCGGCGTAAGGTGTTCTGGTACCAGGTACACTTATGAGCCACCTTATGTTCGAACATGGTGTTCGTTATGGCCAAACCATGGCACGCATAGAAGTCCAATAACAAAACACCATTCGGGTTCAGATCGGGCAAGCCGTTCCTCCCAATCACCCCCCGCCAGGTTTCTCCGTCATTGCCCACGTGAGCGTTGAAGTCCCCCAGGAGAACTATGGAGTCGGTAGGCGGCGCCCTTTCCAGGACCCCTCCCACCGACTCCAAGAAGGCCGGATACTCTGAACTGCTGTTTGGTGCATAAGCACAAACCACAGTCAGAGCCTTGCTCCCCGCAACCCGTAGGCGCATGGAGGCGACCCTCTCGTTCTCCGGGGAGAACTCCAACACAGCGGCGCTCAGCCGGGGGCTCGTGAGTATCCCCACTCCCGCCCGGCGCCTCTCACCCTGGGCAACTCCGGAAAAGGACAAAGTCCAACCCCTCTCCAGGAGCTTGGTTCCAGAGCCAGCGCTGTGTGTGGAGGTGAGTCCAACTATATCTAGCTGGTACCGCTCCACCTCCTGCACCAGCTCCGGCTCTTTCCCCGCTAGCGAGGTGACGTTCCACCCGCCGCCCGGTCTGCATTGCACCCGACCCCGATGCTTATCCCTGCGGGTGGTGGGTCCACCGGTTATATTCAATTGTATTCAATCATATTCAATTTATTCTTAATTCTTTGTGGTTATTTATTGTTATTATTACATTTTTTAAACAACTATTAACAATTATTACGTCAACGATGCCTTGATTACATATACATCAGTCATTGTGTGGAATTATTGAGAAAAACATTTTTATAGCACCTTAAAAATTTAAAGAATGTGCTATCTGAAGGTACAAACTCAGTTCAGAGTTGTTGCTTAGTAAATATCTTAATTGACTGTCAGTCAGGTATTATTCATTAGCAACCCTCAAATCAAAGAAGACACTTTACGCACAATTTAGGTGTATTTTCCCTTTAACTCACGAGATGCAGGTAGCATGTTTTATACTTAATGTGAATATAATTCATACTTTGTTGGCATCTTATTCTGAAAACCGGATGTTCGTCTGAAGAAACCGGATGTTGTCTCACGTTAATCTTTCCGCTAACTTTCAAAGTCCTTCGCTCGCTCCCGATCTGTGCCGTGTGAATGCGTTTACCGTGAATGTCAGCATATAGGTGCACTAACATGTAAGTGTCTGCTGAGTTGACCGCAGTCACAGGTCTGATTAAGAAGCGCTCCATTTATTTATTCGTTTAGAACGTTCGGTTCTTCACGCACACGCAACATCAGTCAAGGCGAAAATCAAAAATTCTATGGCAACTGGACCGGGTCATATAGGCTATGATGTTTTTGACAAGTTCATTAAATTATCATTATTATTAGAGGAAGTTATGGGGGCATTTTAGTGATATCAGGGGCAAAATTATATTTCTTAGGGGCAGTTTTGCCCTTTGCCCTCGTGTATTTCTGACGCTGGCTGAGTTAGATCATCACCGCGAGTGAAGCTGGTAATTGTGTCTTTACCAGTAAAAACAACCAGAGTGAACGAGTTAATGAGTGAATGAACTTCATTGATCCAGATCAAAGAGCCGAGTGTGTTTCCGCCTCATGAATCCTCTGAGTCTCTATTTATTGATTTATTCACACAGAACATGAGAACACGTTCTTCTCTCGTGGTTCTCAAATATATTTACATTCACAGAGAAAATAAAAAATAGTTATTTTTTTACATCCCGTAACATTTCGTTTGTACACAGCGAGTCTACTCGACCTCGGCCACGTGAGCCACCTCCACCTCCACGGTCTGGACAACCTCGGCCCCGTCCTCCATCTTGGTGTCGGTGAGGCTCTGCTGGGCCAGGACGTAGTTCACCACCTGCATGATGCCCTGATCGGACAGCGTCGCCGCCGCCGAGCCGTCGCCCGCCGCCTGCGCGGCCTGCACCGCCTCCACGGCCTCCACCGTCTCCTCCGTGATCAGCACCGTCTCGATCTCCTCGGACGGCGGCAGGCGTGCCGGACGCAGCTCCGGCGGCAGCTCAGAGGCCAGGATGCTGACGGCGTGCTCCACCTGCGTGCCCTGGTTGTGGAACTGCAGCGTGTCCTTCTCCAGCATGATCTTGCCCGGCAGGTTGTCCCCGTGGAACTTGGCCATGTGCTTGCGCAGCGTGCGGGCGTCGATGTGCGCCTCCTGGCACATCGGGCACACGTATGGACGCTCGCCCGTGTGCGTGCGGACGTGACGCTTCAGGGAGCGGGCGTCGGCCCACGCAACGCCGCACGTCAGGCACTCGAACGGCTTCACTCCTGGAGGAGAGAGGAGAAGGAACCATCAAAGGAGGGGAGGAGGAGGAAGAGAAGCAAGAGAAGGAAGAGGAGGTCTTACCCTGGTGGTTGTTGACGTGCCGTCTGTACTCCCTCAGCTGGGTGAACTTCCTTCCACACTGCTCACACTCTCTCTCCAGGTTCTGCTTCACTCGTCCTTTCTTCCCGTGAGTCGCCTTCTTCACGTGTCTCCTGAACAAAGCCTTCTCAAAGAACTCCTTACCGCACACGTTACACCTGAGGACACACGGGGGCACACGTTACACCTGAGGACACACGGGGACACACGTAACTCCTGAGGACACACGGGGACACACGTTACTCCTGAGGACACACGTTACACCTGAGGACACACACGTTACACCTGAGGACACACGGGGACACACACGTTACACCTGAGGACACATGTTACTCCTGAGGACACACACGTTACTCCTGAGGACACACGGGGACACACATTACACCTGAGGACACACGGGGACACACACGTTACACCTGAGGACACACGTTACTCCTGAGGACACACGGGGACACACGTTACTCCTGAGGACACACGGGGACACACGTTACACCTGAGGACACACGGGGACACACGTTACACCTGAGGACACACGTTACTCCTGAGGACACACGGGGACACACGTTACTCCTGAGGACACACGGGGACACACGTTACACCTGAGGACACACGGGGACACACGTTACACCTGAGGACACACGTTACTCCTGAGGACACACGGGGACACACGTTACACCTGAGGACACACGGGGACACACGTTACACCTGAGGACACACGGGGACACACGTTACACCTGAGGACACACGTTACTCCTGAGGACACACGGGGACACACGTTACACCTGAGGACACACGTAACTCCTGAGGACACACGTTACTCCTGAGGACACACGGGGACACACGTTACTCCTGAGGACACACACGTTACACTTGAGGACACACGGGGACACACGTTACACCTGAGGACACACGTTACACCTGAGGACACACGGGGACACACGTTACACCTGAGGACAAACAGGACACACGTTACACCTGAGGACACACACGTTACACCTGAGGACACACGTTACACCTGAGGACAAACGGGGACACACGTTACACCTGAGGACACACGGGGACACACGTTACACCTGAGGACAAACAGGACACACGTTACACCTGAGGAACGAGGACACCTGAGACTAGAAAAACATATTTTACTGAATATTGGAGATTGTCAGTAAAGCTTTATTTTCACTCTGATGGTGAACGTTAAACTGTGAGGGGGGTCAGTACGGATCCACTACGGTCCTCTACACCACTAACGGTAAGCGTGGGACTGAAGCGTTTGGACTCACTTGAAGGGCTCAGCCACGCTGTGGGACTTGACGTGAGAGTACCAGTCCTTCTTCCAGCTGTAGCACTTCCCACACACCTGACACTGGAAGGGCTTCAGGCCCATGTGCTTGTTCATGTGCTGCTGCAGGTCTTTGGCTTCGTAGAACCTCTTGTCACAGCTGCAGGTCACACAGAGTTGTAACGTTAGAATGGCGTCTCTCACCGCCTCCACGAAGACGGACGGACGGATACTCACTGAGCGCAGGAGAACGGGCGGACGTCGGGTTTGGGCAGGTGCTTCTTCAGGTGTTTGCTGAGAGCCGAGGCTCGATGGAAGGTCGCTCCACAGGTGTTGCAGAGGTACTTTGACTCACCTGAGGACGGATTTTAAAGGTTTACTGTGAAAAACAGACACAAATATCTGAGAAATAAAAAGGTTACCTCACTCGTCTCTAGTGATGTTTGTCAGATACTAACGGTGTGCAGGTCTCACCTGTGTGCAGGTCTGACCTCTGACCTGTGTGCAGGTCTCACCTGTGTGCAGGCTGGTGTGCTCCTCCATGCTCCTCTTGCTGACGAAGGCCTTCTTGCAGTATTCACAGTGGAACTGCTTGGTGACGTCGTGCAGCGCGCGGTGCATCTTCAGGCTGTGCTTGTGGGCGAAGGTCTTCCCACAGACCTTGCAGGAGTGCGGACGGACCCCCGTGTGGTTCAACATGTGGATCCTCAGAGAGTAGAGTTTCGGCAGCGTCTTCCCGCAGATGTCGCACACGAACTCTCTCTTGGTGTGCGGCGACAACGCCGTCTTCTCGTCCAGACCTCCGTCCGGCTTGGCATCGGCGCCGGGCTCCGCGGGGGGTTTGTGGACGGGCGGCCGCTGGCTGCTCTGCTGCTTGTGTCGGGCCAGGTGGGCTCGGAGCGAGGCGGCGTACTGGAACTCTTTACTGCACAGCTGGAGGGACACAAACGCACCGCGGTCAATCTCCACAAACTACACTGTTTATCAGCCAGAAGATGTAAACATATTCTTCTTTCCTACGGTCCATGAACACATGTGTGAAGAACATGATGAAGAAACCAAAATGGGGAGAGGAGAGGAGAGAGGAGAGGAGAGGAGAGGGGAGGAGGGAGGAGAGGAGAGAGGAGGAGAGGAGAGGAGAGGAGAGAGGAGAGAGGAGAGGAGAGAGGAGAGAGGAGAGAGGAGAGAGGAGAGAGGAGAGAGGAGAGGAGAGAGGAGAGGAGAGAGGAGAGAGGAGAGGGGAGGAGAGAGGAGAGGAGAGAGGAGAGGAGAGAGGAGAGGAGAGAGGAGAGAGGAGAGAGGAGAGGGGAGGAGGGAGGAGAGGAGAGAGGAGAGGAGAGGCTGAAACATGTGAATAGTTTAATATTTATAACATGTACAGCCTACATTCTTTTCTAACATTTGTAAAAGTTAAAGACACTTGAAACATGTTGGATATTTAGATTATATTGTTTCAAATTTTTGTAAAATAAATGATCAAAGAAATTCAACTTGTGTTTCTGTCTTTTTATTGATTGATGACATCATAACTGTTATTGTTACTGAAGACATTCTAGTTCTCTCTGCTTGTAGTCATGATGGTTCTGGTTCCATAGAGCAGCAGGACTTTATATTACAGAGATCATCAAGACCACAGAGAGGAACATGTGACGGGACAGAAACCAGCTTTGAGTTCAGAGGGTTATGAAACAGGAAGTTGGATGAGCTCTGATACTCACGCTGCACTTGTAGCCGCGAGCCTTCTCGTGTTTCAACGTGTGCATGATGAGCGAGTAGCGTCTTTGGAAAGACGCGCCGCACTCGGAGCACGTGTGTTCTCCGTCAGCAGCCGCCGGCTCCTGTTTGGTCTCAGGCTCCGCCCCCTTTGTCCCGGCCTCGTCAGCGCTGAGCTCTGCTGGCGTCACGCTCTCCACGGCAGCGGCGGGCTCTGGCTCCGCCCCCGACTCAGACTGACATTCACCTTGAGCCTCCACCGGCTGCTTTGGTGGTCGTCCTCTCTTACCCGTCCTCAGAGGCACCTGAACACATCACGGTCAATATTAGAGGTGTTAACGTTAACCATCACAGTGTAAATAAAGTGTTAACGTTAACCATCAGAGTGTAAATAAAGTTTAACGTTAACCATCACAGTGTAAATAAAGTTTAACGTTAACCATCACAGTGTAAATAAAGTTTAACGTTAACCATCACAGTGTAAATAAAGTTTAACGTTAACCATCACAGTGTAAATAAAGTTTAACGTTAACCATCACAGTGTAAATAAAGTTTAACGTTAACCATCACAGTGTAAATAAAGTGTTACCGTTAACCATCAGAGTGTAAATAAAGTTTAACGTTAACCATCACAGTGTAAATAAAGTTTAACGTTAACCATCACAGTGTAAATAAAGTGTTACCGTTAACCATCAGAGTGTAAATAAAGTTTTATCGTTAACCATCAGTGTAAATAAAGTTTTATCGTTAACCATCAGTGTAAATAAAGTTATCGTTAACCATCAGAGTGTAAATAAAGTTTTAAAGTTAACCATCAGAGTGTAAATAAAGTTTTAAAGTTAACCATCAGAGTGTAAATAAAGTTTTAACGTTAACCATCAGAGTGTAAATAAAGTTTTAACGTTAACCATCAGAGTGTAAATAAAGTTTTAACGTTAACCATCAGAGTGTAAATAAAGTTTTATCGTTAACCATCAGTGTAAATAAAGTTTACCGTTAACCATCAGTGTAAATAAAGTTGTATCGTTAACCATCAGAGTGTAAATAAAGTTTTAAAGTTAACCATCACAGTGTAAATAAAGTTTTAACGTTAACCATCAGAGTGTAAATAAAGTTTAACGTTAACCATCAGAGTGTAAATAAAGTTTTAACATTAACATCACAGTGTAAATAAAGTTACACGTTAACTATCACAGTGTAAATAAAGTTTAACGTTAACCATCAGAGTGTAAATAAAGTTTAACGTTAACCATCAGAGTGTAAATAAAGTGTTAACGTTAACCATCAGAGTAAATAAAGTTTTATCGTTAACCATCAGAGTGTAAATAAAGTTTTATCGTTAACCATCAGAGTGTAAATAAAGTTTTATCGTTAACCATCAGTGTAAATAAAGTGTTAACGTTAACCATCAGAGTAAATAAAGTTTTATCGTTAACCATCAGAGTGTAAATAAAGTTTTATCGTTAACCATCAGAGTGTAAATAAAGTTTAATCGTTAACCATCACAGTGTAAATAAAGTTGTACTGACTCAGGTTCACTTCAGGTACATCATGATGCCTTCAGGCTCTGCTCAGTGAACATGAGTACTGGCTGAAGGTACATTATAACGTTATCATGATGTGTTCATATGTCATCTGTAAAATGTAGTTTTGGTGATGAA
>NW_027466554.1:0-120000 GCF_050575085.1 Anarhichas minor | reverse complement strand
GTAACCGTCAGGGTAGACTTGCCCGAACAGACAAAATGGCTGCTGCACAACCGGAAGTTCCGTCATCAGTGGCGGAAGTGCGTCGTTAACGTTGTCTGCCACCAGAGGGCGCAATGTGCCAACTTATAACTTGTTATAGCCGGAAACAGGCTCCAGATTCATTTCTTATTTAAGTTTATTGTTTTTATTGATCATTTAATCTTGATTAATCGTTACGATTATTTTGTTTCTTATCTATTTTTTATTGACATTAATATCTTAATTCACCATTTTTCTTATATACATTTTTTATTTTTATTCTAATAAATATATATTTTTTTGTAACTTGCATTAATATCTTAATTTATTGTAGGACATTCTTGTTTTGTTTATCTTTTATTTTATTTTCATTAATATCTTAATTTATTATTATAATCTCTTTAATTCATTTTTATTAAAATCTTAATTTAAGCATCTTTTATTTTTTATTATCTGACAAAAGACGACAAACTGCTCGTAGATCAGCTCATGAACAATCGAAGTGCGTTTATGTTTTGAACAGAAAAGTTTGTGTTCGATTAAAAGACAATAATAACTGTTACTGTGTTCTAGCTTCATGTAAATAAAACTATTGTTTATATTACAGTAACAATGATTACTAAAGTGGATTCAAGAGAAAACACAGACAGACTGTTTAATTAAAACGTACAGATTGATTTGACATTGGCTTATTAGTATTAGCAGAAATATATAAATGTTTTTAGATTTATTTCAGATCTAAAAACTAACTGGTTCATTATTGTTCTGTGATCTGCCTCGCCTCTACCCCCGCCACCCACAAGTTGTTGCCCCGCGGCCTGTTCCGAGGGCTGACAGACCTGACGATGGGGTGCCTCACGGCGGGGGCGGCTGGAGACCTCGCGTCCGGCGCCAACGGGTGAGCGCCCGCCACTCGGAACCATAAAACCAAGTCCCGGATTTCACCCGGGGGACATTCTGGAGGTATTGTGGCCGGGTGATGTGCCTCGTTGCTGGGGAGGTATGAGCCGAGAGTGGCGGGGTGTTATGGAGGTATATTTTATTTATTTGTATCCATCTAACCATAACCCTGCCCTAACCATAACCATAACTTCCACTAGGAAGCCACGTCCCCACCCAAACCTAACCCTTAAGAGAGTCACGGTTACTCCCGGATTTTACACGCGGGCCTTTGTGGAGGTATTGTAGCCGCGTAATGTTCCTCGTTGCTCGGCCTGGATGAGCGCGTTTCTGCCGGAGACAGGCGGCGTGTTGTGGTAGTATTCTGACCGCGTAATAGGGAGAAGGAGAGGCGGTGGTGGAGAGGGAAAAAAGTGTTAAAATGTTGATTAGAAACGTATTTCTAATAAGTCAATGTAATAAGTCAAACACAAACGTAATCGGGGAGAAAATACGTTTTTAGTCAAACGTAATTGAGAATGCATTTTAGTTTTGGGGGAACGTAATTTTTAGGAGACAGTGCAGTGAGGTTCTGGCTAACAGCTGTCTGAAGCCCTCTTATTTACGTCGCCACCTGAACACCAAGCATGCCAGTGCAAGTCAAAAGCCCCTTACATTGTTTATATCGAAATTGGAGGAGTTACAAAACAGCCCAAAACAACTGCAGTCTCATTCATGTGTTGGGTCTACAAAACACGCACTGCGGGCTTCATATCTGGTCACAGAATAGCAGGAAAGGGGCTACCTCACACAATCACTGAAGACGTGTGCTCGCCAGCTGCCAAAGAGATGGTGGAATGTATGATGGAGAGAGAGAAGCAAACAAGTTGGACATGATCCCGGTGTCCAACAACACTGTGTCGCCGCATCGATGCTTTGTCCGAAGACATCCTGGCTACATTAGTCGGTCGCGTGAAGAAGAGTGAGTTCTACTCTCTGCAAGTAGACGAGTCTACAGATGTGGTTAATCTGGCCAATCTTCTGGTGTACGTCCGTTACCTTTTCCAAGGCACGGTGCAGGAACTTTTTTATCTTGTAAACAAACGCCACGCGCGAGCAAACTGTTCTCTCATTGGTCCGATTTTTATGCGGCTATAAATAGGCTCTGTTGCTTTTTTTTTTAAAGGTGTGGGGGATTGGGGGTGCGTGAACCCGGTCGGGATGTAGAAGGGGGTGCGTGGCCTAAAAAGTTTGGGAACCGCTGCTCAATATGAACCAGTCCCAGTTTAGTCCTGATCCTCTATCAGACATGCAGGTTCACCAGAACCTCCTTCAGCTCAGACTCCAGCAGAAACCAGTCCACCTTGGACAGACCCAGATCCTCCAGCAGAGACTGGTCCAGGAGCACCGGAGGGAGGAGGAGAGCTCAGCTCCCAGCAGCAGCAGCAGCGTCTCCTCCTCCTCCTCTTCCTCCTCCTCTTCCTCTTCCTCCTCCTCTTCCTCTTCCTTTTCCTCCTCCTCCTCCTCCTCCTCCTCCTCCTCCAGGAGCAGAGCTTCTCCTCTCTGCTGGAGACCCAGGACGTATTGCTGGACCCGCTGGAGGGAAGGGAGGCACGGGAGAACCAGAACCAGGACTGAGAGGGGCAGACTGTCAGACCCTGCTGCAGTAACATGAGAGGTTTCTAAAGAGTCTGGTGCTCAGAGACACTACCACTTTAGTCCACAGGGGGCGACAGAACCAACACAAAGTTAAAGTTCCTCGTAGCTTTAAGGAAACAGGAAGCTCAGAAACTTCACAGTCAGTTTTAAGTTGCTCTTTTATTGTGGATCAACCTCCCACCTCTCGTGCTGCGTTCAAGACAAATCAGAACTCCAAAATATCCGACCCCTTCCAGAAGAAGTACAATGTGACGCCACTAAAAGTCAGAGTTCCTGCTTGTGAACTCAAATCCATCAACCTCAAACATCCCGTCACACAACAACAACACCGTGAAAGGTGAGCCTTCAATGTCACGTACATTTGTCTGTTTTTAAATCTCACAGCGGTCCGTAGATTGAACTCGGCCTCTCTGAACTACTCTGAGCTGCTGCTCATCCATGTGTCACATATAGAGCTGACATCAAACACTGCATTCACTGCATTCACTGCATTCCACTGAATGTGAATGCAAATATGTATTTGACACAGTTCTGTTGTCATGTCTCTGACCTTCTCTTTGAGGCCTGAAATAAACCCTGAGTGAAGCTGTAAGTCTTTCCTCTGTCTGCTGGACTCTTCATGGCGCATACACAGAGATAAACTAAACAGGTGTTATCAGGTCTACTATCAGGTCTACTATCAGGTCTGTTGTCGTTTAACTTCCCACACAAAAGTTGATTCAGTGTTTTAGATTCACTCTCTAATGAGGCAGAGATGTAATATCTTTATACTCTGTTGCACCTCAACACAAGTCAACCAGACGTCAACCTCTGGTTCTTTAAAGTTCTTCAGTGCTTCATGTGTTAAAGCTGCATTCTCTCTAGTGTCCACCAGGGGGCGACTCCTCTGGTTGTATAGAAGTCTATGAGAAAATGACTCTACTTCTCTCTTGATTTATTACCTCAGTAAACATTGTAAACATGAGTTTATGGTCTCAATCTCTAGTTTCAAGTCTTCTTCAATACAGCATGATGTTCATTTAGTACATTATGGTCCATTTAGAGTCAAACAGACCATAAAGCAGGGGATGCTTTAGGGCGGGGCTACACAGTGATTGACAGGTCTCTACTATGGCGTTCGGTTGTACAAAAAGACACAGAGGAGTCAGCTGTTTTATTTCTGTTTCCGCTAGTGTTAGGGCCGCATCTTTTGGACACAGAGAGAAATCGCCCCCCCCTCTCTGCAGCCATGTGCTCTCAATCGCCTCCAAAACACAACAGCAGGTTTAAGTCAAAATCGTATTGGATTTATTATCCAACAAACATAAAAAGAGTTACAAACAGTTACAAACCGAATCACACTATTAATAACAAAACAAACATATATATCTAATGAAAGTGAGGCCCCGTCCATGGTCCCGAGGAGGTCTGAGGCTCTTCTGCAATTCCAAGACCCTTTGTCCCTCCAAAGTTACATGTCTCAGCTCATCGATCAGCTCATTGATTGGCTGATGTACAACAAGCCCCTCCTTGGCTGATGACCCATTGTTTTACTCTTAACACCTCACCCAGACACTTTCCACCCCCGCTCTCAGCACAGACACTCAAACACACTCCTACAAGTAAACACACTGTGACACATAACATCCAGCACTAAACTAAACGACTTAGTTAGGTTTAGACAACTAACTATCTGAGTCCATATGGGGCAGGACACTAGCCTTTCTCTTACTGGAGCGTTAATTATGCAAAATGTTTTGACTGGTGATGATCGGTGAGCTCACCGTATGAAAATAATAGAGAGAGAGAGTTAAAGATATGAAAATGTTCTTGCACTCTGAGACGAGGAAACAGGAAGTGTAAAAATGCTGAGTCATGTCTGGTTTCAGGACTCATTCTTGCAGCTCTCCAGGTCTGAGGTCAGCTTTGTAATCGGTCCTGTCTCACTATAATGTCTCTGAACCGTTAGTCTGACCCAGACTCCTGGAGGAGATAAAGGTGTCTGACTGTCTGAGGACAAACAGCTGGAGAACTGGAGACTGTCTTATCTTTCACCGTCTCGTCCTCTCGCTGTCCAAGGACAGACAACAGAAATCACACCAGTACTTTTCCATCACACGGCTGTGAACATGCAGCTCTCACAGTTACACGAACAACATCTTCATGATTCAGAGTTTGTCTAAGTGGTGTGAACACAGAGGGGACAGTTTACCGGAGGAGGGTGACGTCAGAGCTCATGTCACCGCTCTGTGCTTTGTGGTCCGGCCGGCTGAGACATTTCACAGGTATTTACAGCAAATTGGCTGTAAAACAGCGGCCGACGGGCTGTAAAGCACCCTGAGCTCTGTGGGTGTTTACTGGAGGAACAAATCCTGGAGGTTGGTGAGAAGACAGAACAGTAGTCAAACTGTTGGACTTCTGAGGGAAACAACAGTTTTTATCATTTAAAATACATGATTTGTGTAAAATGAAGAGGGACCACTGGTGCACAGGTGAAGATAATCAGGTGTTGCGCTGCTTGCTGACCGTCAGGTGATAAAGATCGCAGTTGATTACTGCCTCCAGCAGAAATACCTGCAGGTTTGTCAGATTGAGCTGATGAACAACCAACCGGGCTTCTTTTGATTAAACTGGGCTGAAAATATTATTACCAAAGAATTTATGGACAAAAACTAACTCTCTCACTCATTTTATTGACTCATTTAATTGAAGAAATATTTGATAGACATGAGTTGTGTTCAGTTGTCATCATTGACATGATGAATTTGTTTGTCTGAGAGCTCATTAATCTAACATTTTATTGGTATGTGATGCAAATATGATGTGTTTTCTAGATACTAGTTTTAAGGTTTTACAGGTTTCAGTGTTGTGATTTCAGTTTTTTATTGAACTAGACGGATTTGAAGTCGTGACTGGACTGAAAACTGGAAACTCTGAAAGTCTGTTTTCCTCTTTCACACTCGCCTGAAGGAGATCTGACAGATGGAATCGCCTGAGAGAGGAAAAGATAAATAAAGCATTTCTGTGGAGCTTTCAGTGTGCACACCTTTGTGCCATGATGTTGTGTCATACAGTTGATCACATAACTCATGCTCATCAGATAAAACAATAATAGTAGATGTTAAAAACTACATTAATTGGTTAAGTTGAGGAAAAGATGATAGTTCGTTACGTGTGTGAACGTAGATGGACAGTAACTCTTGTTAACTAGTGATGCAGCAATCTGACTTTTTCAGTCCTGATACTGAAACCTGGTCTTTGGGTCTCTACCGATACTGAGTACCGATATGATACCGTGTTGGATCACTAATCTGTACTCTCACTGAGGAAGAGACTGGGCTCATTCTTTGATGTGTAAGACAGATTTAGCATTGTTTTACTGACAAATAAATGTACTGAATTGTTACTTATTAAAATAATAGTATTTGATACCAGATCAGCATATCATCACGACCCTCTGCCACCCACTGTATTTTAATATTGTTGCATCTCTAGTATTAACTATGACTAGTAAATGATTTGACCAGGAGGCAACCTCTGGTTCATTAAAGTTCTTCAAAGCTTCATGTGTTAAAGCTGCATTCTCTCTAGTGACCACCAGGGGGCGACTCCTCTGGTTGTATAGAAGTCTATGAGAAAATGACTCTACTTCTCTCTTGATTTATTACCTCAGTAAACATTGTAAACATGAGTTTATGGTCTCAATCTCTAGTTTCAAGTCTTCTTCAATACAGCATGATGTTCATTTAGTACATTATGGTCCATTTAGAGTCACACAGACCATAAAGCAGGGGATGCTTTAGGGCGGGGCTACACAGTGATTGACAGGTCTCTACCAGAGACGTATACGGCGTCTCTACGTCACTCCTCCTCAGTCCTTATATGGTCACTTCCTGTTCACTGGTTGCCAAAAAAAACAAGATGGCGACGGCTAAAATGATGAACTCAAGGCTTCAAAACATCACAAACCAAAGAGTGACGTTACCATGAAGACCACGTCCACTTCTTATACACAGTGGAGTGTTGATCTAAATGTTTCCATCAGACATGAAGCCTCATAAAGAGAAAAAGCATCTGGTGTTGATTTACAGATTGAAGTCTATCAGCGTATATTTACACACAGTTTACATGAGGAACATGATCAGAATGTCCACAAAGGTCCTGAGAGACCACAGAGAGTCTCTACACTCTGATCACGGTGGGTTTCCACTCAGAAAAGGAGCTCGTGTTCGATGGTGTGAGAAGAGCCTGTTTTGGGGAAACTCAACCCATTCTAGGCCTCTGGCCAACAGACAGATTAACACCGCTGACAGGCCTCTGTTCATCCCTCACACCCTGACCTCTCACCGTCGGGGAGATCCAGAACCACCACACAACAAACCTGCTCTCCGTGGCTCCGCTTCATTCTCCAGGAAAAAAGAAAAGCAGCCACGAGCTCATCGCAGCTAACGAGAGGAACTAAACCACCACGGGAGGGGGGGGGGGGGGGGGGGGGGGGTACTGAGTCTGGAAACACAGAAAGCTGCTCGACTCTTCACGCATCCGTCTGACTCTCCGTCACCAGAATAAAATATTATGTTTCACCGCCAACGATCCTCAGAGAAGAATCTAGAGAGAGCTTCAGCGCTGCCAGCAGAGAAAGTGAGAAAGCCAAAGGGAACCAGTAGGTGACTGAGCTCGCCTTACAACCTCCGGTTCCCACAATGCCGAGCATTTTTTTGTTCCTCAGACCCGGAGGGGGAGAAAGGAGACTCAACCCGAGCCTTTTATCCGACACCATCATCACGAGTTGGCTGAGTAAACACAGAGCAGAGCTCCCGACCGAGAACCGGAGGATTCCCATCAGGTTATGGTTCACGTTTACACCCATCAGATGATTATGTCCTCATATCGGACTGAATATGAGTTCATAATAATAACTTTATATATATATATATATATAGCACCTTTCAAAACAAAGTTACAAAGATCCAGAATCAAAGAGGTAAAGCAAGATGGAGCAACATTGTACATGTGATTTAAAGAAGAAGCCAATCGGTAGAAGTGAGTCTTCAGAACGGATTTAAAGGAGTTCCACAGCTGAAGGCCGTTCAGGCTCACAGAGAATCATCATATCGCAGATAAAAGACGGAGCCAGGCCGTGCAAGGCTTTAAAAACCAGCTGTAAAATCATAAAATCAGTTGTTAAACTCAAAGGTGTGAAACAGACTAAAGTACACGGCAGTGGTAGTCTGGAGGAGATAAAAGCATGAATGACTCTTTGATGTTCTGCAGGTCAGAAGGAATGAGCTGCTTTCTGTTTCAAAAATAAAACATTGGATGAAGGGCCCGTGGAGAGATTATTGATGCAGCTAGTGCTGAGGTCAGCAGTTTTCCAAAAACTTCCTGGAATGAAATGACTGAAAATCACAGACTGTGTATAAGGAATGGAAGTTTGTCCCCTGACTTCCTGTGTAATACGAGCTAAAAGAAAACTAACATTACTGAATCATGTTGAGTATTTGACTCCTACATGTTACAGATACATACTTTAATATAAAACATCGCTGCATCCTGAGGTCACATGAGTTCATTCTCAGTCAGGGCTCCTAACTTAATGTAATTGATTTTAAAGCCACAGAGTCTTTAGAAATGAGCTATTATCCTGTTGTTGTTCTTCCTTTAATGTGAACAAAACTCATTAAATCCAAAAGTCACATTTCAGCCTCTAAGGAGTTGGTTTACCAACGAAATATTAAAAACACATGTTCTTATGTTCCATTGTGGCTTCTCATCGTGCAGATTGGTAGTTTTTACTTGAATCTAAATGGAAAAATAAATTGTTCTTATTCCAAGAATGGATTATTACGGACGAACAAGAACATCGTCAAGAAAAAAGGTCTGAAACTAGAAGTTGAAAAGATTTATTATCTGTGCTAGAAACAACGCGACACATTTCCTCCGTCTCATCTCAGTTCCTTGAAGGTAAATATATATATATAGTATAGTATATATAGTATAGTATATATAGTATAGTATAGTTTATATAGTATAGTATATATAGTATAGTATATATAGTATAGTATATATAGTATATATAGTATAGTATATATAGTATAGTATATATAATATACTATACTATACTATATAAACTATACTATACTATATAAACTATACTATATATACTATACTATACTATATAAACTATACTATATATACTATACTAGATAAACTATACTATACTATATAAACTATACTATATAAACTATACTATATAAACTATACTATACTATATAAACTATACTATATAAACTATACTATACTATATAAACTATACTATATAAACTATACTATACTATATAAACTATACTATACTATAAGGTCTTGGTACAGAAACACGAGGAGATCTGAATTCATTCACCCTGAACCAGCTGGTTCTGGAGCTCTAACAATGAGAGCGATTGTCTTCATAAAGGCAGCGGCCTGATATTTGAGTCAGCTGATGAACTGTGGCATCAAACCCACGTACAGAAACATGACATGTTTCACAGATGAGTGCTGCTCCGTTAAAGAGGCGTTCTGGTTCTGCTGTGTTCTTGTTGTCGATCCTTCTACGTGAACTTTTCCTTATCGCACCACTTCTTTACACATCATTTTATTTTGTGTCTTTTGTGTGCAGCGGGGAAAAAGTGACGCAATTTTTCTTTCCGGAACGAGGTTTTGTTCACGTGGACACGAATTGTCTGTTGTTGTTTTTTGTCGCTCAGGACGAAAACAATGTTAAGTCAAATAGGGTCCTTTTTCGTGGTTTGACACACAAACTAAATGCATCCGTGTGACGATGCAACAGTCAGAGCTTGTGACATAATATTAAATATTGAGGAAGACTTCTTATGGGGGGTCAGAATGGAGACGGGTCCAACAAAACCACGAGACGGGTGTTTTGTTGTAGTTTTGGTTCCTAAACCCAAACTGTACGTCGTTATTCTCAGCGGTTTTTAAAAACCTAACGAACTGGTTTTGTTTCCTAAATCAAACTTTCGTTTTGTAACCAAACGTCATCCAGAAAAAACCGTTTGTCCCTGAACACAAAACCAAATTTGTGGGACTAGTTCACAAACCAGACTGATAGCTGAGAATCCATTCAAACCTTTGGAAACGTGTTGTAAAATCATGTCTCCAAACCTTTAGCATTTTTTAACCGTTTATTCGTCAAACCCCTTCACAGCAGATGTTCTGAGCATTTCGTGTAGTCAGTAGATATTTGATCAGTCGGTCCAACACTTTGCTCCAGACTGAAATATTTCAACACCTATTGGAGAGATTCAGACATTCGTGGTCCTCAGATGATAAACTGTTGATCATCTGACCGTTCCTCAATCATGACGTCGCTGTATGTGGTTTTTGAGTGAAAGGTCTCCAGAACAACTGGATGGTTTTGCTGATCCTCCTTCTCCTCAAGATGTTTCTACATAACTTTGCTGATCTACCTTCTCCTCAAGATGTTTCTACATAACTTTGCTGATCTACCTTCTCCTCAAGATGTTTCTACATAACTTTGATGATCCACCTTCTCCTCAAGATGTTTCTACATAACTTTGATGATCCACCTTCTCCTCAAGATGTTTCTACATAACTTTGATGATCCTCCTTCTCCTCAAGATGTTTCTACATAACTTTGCTGATCTACCTTCTCCTCAAGATGTTTCTACATAACTTTGCTGATCTACCTTCTCCTCAAGATGTTTCTACATAACTTTGATGATCCACCTTCTCCTCAAGATGTTTCTACATAACTTTGATGATCCACCTTCTCCTCAAGATGTTTCTACATAACTTTGATGATCCACCTTCTCCTCAAGATGTTTCTACATAACTTTGCTGATCTACTTTCTCCTCAAGATGTTTCTACATAACTTTGATGATCCACCTTCTCCTCAAGATGTTTCTACATAACTTTGATGATCCACCTTCTCCTCAAGATGTTTCTACATAACTTTGATGATCCTCCTTCTCCTCAAGATGTTTCTACATAACTTTGATGATCCACCTTCTCCTCAAGATGTTTCGACATAACTTTGCTGATCCACCTTCTCCTCAAGATGTTTCTACATAACTTTGATGATCCACCTTCTCCTCAAGATGTTTCTACATAACTTTGATGATCCTCCTTCTCCTCAAGATGTTTCTACATAACTTTGCTGATCTACCTTCTCCTCAAGATGTTTCTACATAACTTTGATGATCCACCTTCTCCTCAAGATGTTTCTACATAACTTTGCTGATCTACCTTCTCCTCAAGATGTTTCTACATAACTTTGATGATCCACCTTCTCCTCAAGATGTTTCTACATAACTTTGCTGATCTACTTTCTCCTCAAGATGTTTCTACATAACTTTGATGATCCACCTTCTCCTCAAGATGTTTCTACATAACTTTGATGATCCACCTTCTCCTCAAGATGTTTCTACATAACTTTGATGATCCTCCTTCTCCTCAAGATGTTTCTACATAACTTTGATGATCCACCTTCTCCTCAAGATGTTTCGACATAACTTTGCTGATCCACCTTCTCCTCAAGATGTTTCTACATAACTTTGATGATCCACCTTCTCCTCAAGATGTTTCTACATAACTTTGATGATCCTCCTTCTCCTCAAGATGTTTCTACATAACTTTGCTGATCTACCTTCTCCTCAAGATGTTTCTACATAACTTTGATGATCCACCTTCTCCTCAAGATGTTTCTACATAACTTTGATGATCCACCTTCTCCTCAAGATGTTTCTACATAACTTTGCTGATCCACCTTCTCCTCAAGATGTTTCTACATAACTTTGATGATCCTCCTCCTCAAGATGTTTCTACATAACTTTGATGATCCACCTTCTCCTCAAGATGTTTCTACATAACTTTGCTGATCTACCTTCTCCTCAAGATGTTTCTACATAACTTTGATGATCCACCTTCTCCTCAAGATGTTTCGACATAACTTTGCTGATCCTCCTTCTCCTCAAGATGTTTCTACATAACTTTGATGATCCTCCTCCTCAAGATGTTTCTACATAACTTTGATGATCCACCTTCTCCTCAAGATGTTTCTACATAACTTTGCTGATCCACCTTCTCCTCAAGATGTTTCTACATAACTTTGATGATCCTCCTCCTCAAGATGTTTCTACATAACTTTGCTGATCTACCTTCTCCTCAAGATGTTTCTACATAACTTTGCTGATCCACCTTCTCCTCAAGATGTTTCTACATAACTTTGATGATCCACCTTCTCCTCAAGATGTTTCTACATAACTTTGCTGATCCTCCTTCTCCTCAAGATGTTTCTACATAACTTTGATGATCCACCTTCTCCTCAAGATGTTTCTACATAACTTTGATGATCCCTTTGTTTCTTTCACCATCACCAGGTCAAAGTCAGACCATCTGATACTATGAAGAAAATGAGGATAAATGTATCATCATCTTCATTATTAACACCAGATTTGAAGATTTGTGAAGTGTCTGTTTTCATCAAATACGTATTTAGAAGATTTAAATCTCGTGCTGAAAACAGCAGCAGGTTTTCATCACAGGTTCAATCCTCTTCTCTCTGCAGCACTGGTATCATAAGTGTAAACTTAGCTCTTAATTATATTTTGGATGACTCAGATCGAGAAGAGATGACCGTGAGCAGCTCTATGACCTCCTGTGAACTCTAATGTGAATATTGTTTTGAAAGGATTGTTTCTCATCCAGCTGGTTTAAAACGTGATGGAGGGAGGAAGGAGGGAGAGCGGGAGAACCTCAGAACCACAGAGGAGTTCTGCTTGTAGAGCTTTAGAGCTCAAAACAAAAGAGCTTTTAAATCAACGAGGTCTCAACGTGAACTGACGCGACCGTTAAACAGCTGGTTGAGTTTAGAGAAGATCACTAATGTTGGGTGAAAATAACTCACGTTGATACGTAACTTAAAATAAGTCAGCGTTAGCTTTTAGTTTGAACACAAAGAGCTTTTGTCTTCTGGGTGAAGGTTCACCACCTCGACCTCCAGACTTCATGTGTTCACCACAACAAAGGGTCCTGATTGACTTTCTATTGGCTTCCATGGTGACCACCCCCCAACAGATCCTCATGCAACAGATCTCATGACATCTAAAGAAAGCTAGAAAGTCCTTTGAAAGTTCAGCAACACGTGTCAATTTCTGCTTGTTACAATAATTGAGTATTTTCAAAATAAACTTCTGTCTTTACAGGAAATCACTCACTTGGGTTTAAGCAACAAAAATACTTAGTTAGGTTCAGGAAAAGTTCATCATTTAGGTTAAAATAACTACATTAGTGTCGTCACTGAAGTAAGTAAGTTACATGACAACTAAATCCACGTTAACTTCTCGTCCCACATGAGGAACAAACGCTCTGCTGGCTCACAGATCGCCGTTTGTTGGACCCGTCGTGGTCATTTTGACTATTTCTGTGACATGAAATGCAGTTTGAATGGTTCAAATCCGTTCAGCTGTCGTAGATATCATCTGTCTTGTCGTAATGTTTGACCCAGAGAAACAACCAATGCACATTTAGAACTGTATGAAAAAAACCTTTAAAATCTCTCTTTAACGAGGACGTTGATCTGAGGGAACGTAGGACCCTGGGGCCACGAGATCGACGTCCACCACAGGGACAGGGACTCTCTTGAGGGCGGGAGTTTCCTCTGCAGGCGTGTGTCCCGCCACCGTCCTCTGGCTCTGGGGGACAGCTGTGTCTCTCTGCGGTGTTTGGCCCCGTGCCCCGGGGGCCGGCAGCTGCCATAAACAAACAAACAGCGCTGAGAGCTACTGGCCCCGGGCCCAGCTTCTCCTGTTTTAAAGACGGAGAGCAGCCAGCCGGGCCGACCTTCGCTCAGCTCGCTCCATTAAGTCCCAAAAGAGTTTAACGTCGCCGTGGAGAGTCAAGCTGGTGGAGAAAATGTCTGCTGGTCACTTTATTTATCTGTAAGTCACATTCTAGATGTGACACACGTTGTAAAAACCTGAAAGTTCAAGGAACCTTCAACCAATTTCACATGAGCTTCATCGGTGAATCAGTTTGTTCAGATCAGCTCAGAATCTGTTGATGATTTAATTCACATCACTTTTAGAACTTCTCATCTTTAGTGGCCTTAAATTCATACTATAAGTGTTAAAAAGTTCATACTATAAAGCTCAGTTTAGACGGAGAAGTTCTTTAGAGTTCTTTAGTAGAGTAGAAGTTCTTTCAAGAAATAGTTAAACATTTTAGGAAACATGCTCAATTACTTTCTTGCTGAAATTTAGAGAAGATTGACACCAGTCCGTCTGTTTAATATGAAGCTAGGGCCAGCAGGCGGTTAGCTTAGCTTAGCATAAAGACTAGCTCTGTCCAAACTGTTTATACAGATTTAATAAAAAAGATAAAAACTTGTTCATGAGTTACCTTTAGAAGTGATTTTATTTTGTAACCTTCAGACACAGCCAGGCTAGCAGTTTCCCACTGTTTTGAGTCTTTATGCTAAGCTAACTTGCTAACTGCTAGATATATGAGACTATCGATCTCCAACTTGCCCAAAAATGTGTAATAATTACTTCAAGTTGCATGAGGATGCTGTTTCCAGAGGACACTTAAAAGTGATGCACGCAGCTGGGATGACTTGTTGTTGTTGTTTGAGTTTGGATATTAAAGTCGGTGGGGGGGGGGGGGATCACCTTCTTTTTGTTTATTCTAACAATGCGATGACGTGATCTAGACAATATTGCAGAT
Organism: Anarhichas minor; assembly: GCF_050575085.1. Classification (NCBI taxonomy): domain Eukaryota; kingdom Metazoa; phylum Chordata; class Actinopteri; order Perciformes; family Anarhichadidae; genus Anarhichas; species Anarhichas minor. The sequence goes on along the minus strand of NW_027466554.1, from coordinate 105,719 downwards.
GTCTGCTGTTAGCCTAGCGTTAGCCTTTTTGCTAATTATTATAACTTCAGAATCATCCGATCAATGACGACTTCAATAACGTCACAAACAACAACATCAATAAATGTTGTCCCGGCCGTGTGCATCGTTGTTTAGTGTCCTCTGGAAACAGCGTCTTGCAGCGTTTGTCGTTTTTGTCATCACATCGGTGTTTGTGTCGTCCGGTTGGTGGAGATCTTTCTTCTTCTTCTGTTTGTGTCGTGTCTATTTTAATCCGCAGTGCGTTGAGCTCTCCGGGCCACCGTAGTTGATCCCTGATGTCAGAGCCTCGTGTTGTGGAAATATGAAGCGGTGTGGAGTTGAGCTGTTGATACCGTCATGGCTGACTTCATCCTCTCTGTGTTTTCAGAAGGCTTTCTCTCCCACAAAGAGCGATTATATCCCCCCCCCCCCCCCCCCCCCACACACACACACACGAAGGTTTCTGCTGTTGTTTTTCAGTTCACTTCACATTAAATCAATGACCTCACATAGTAGTCAACAGGACGTTTTAATCCTATTTCACACAGTATAGTTACAGGAGTTAGTACAGTTTAGATGGAATTAGATGTAAAGTCAAAAGCAGAACAACTTCCTGTGGATTCAAACTTTCATGATGGTCCACTTTGGAAAACCACTTTCACATGAGGCCAAAAAGAGTCCATTTAAATGGAGACACACTCCTGTGTGTCTGGTGAAGACTCTGTGCTACATCACCTCTGATACGAGCAGCCATGCTGCATGCTAAACTAAAGGTTACGTAAAGTGTACGTATTGTGTTTCTTGTTTAAACGTGAGAGTAAATATTCGTTCAAACTGTTTATGGGTTGGAAATAAAGATGATTACAAGTCTATAAATTTTCAAATTCACAGTCAAAGTCGGTCATTCTGCACAGGATGTACTTCCACTGCCGATCTCTGAAACAAAGCACAAGACAACACGTCAGTCAGTTTGTTCTGCCAATAAATTCTGGTCCGAAGATCTTTTCTCTGGATCCAAACCGCTGCTTCGTGGGATTCAGACATTATTAGGAAATTAACAGATGTTGAGAGATGAACCTTAACACTCCGCTGAAGGTGGTCTGAGCTCCCCGGATGAAGTATCCGTAAGAAGGAACCACAAGTTCTGCCTCCTCTCTGAAGTGTTCGGGAATGTCGCTCGTCTTCCTGCGGAGGGCAACGACAAGTTCAGTATTAAAGCGTTGAAAAGATATTGTTAAATATACTGGTTAGCTTTCCTGCAGAGATTTAGATAAAAATATATCAAATCTGTAAATATGAAAGTACAGCAGGAGACAGTTAGCTGATCAATATATTGTATCGTGTTTGTTTTAAGTTTGTCTGCAACGAGAAGTGACTTCCTGGCAGCGTGCACGGATGTATGATGATTATCTTATTTGTACGATCATTTTGTCCTCTGTACAATATACAATCAATAATACCAAAAGTGTGGCAATGTACGGTAATATGACTTTAACAATTATAATGATTTAAATAACCACAATTTGTATTCATTTCCAGAGAGCAGAATATGTCCGTATTCATGTCTCCCTTGTCATGTGACCTCTCTCCAGCCAATCATACTCCGTCAAAGAGATTCATCCGAGCAGCTGACTCAGCCTACTTTAACAATAAATAAGTAAATAAAAAACGATATTCAATTTGTAGGCTTGTCAAAAAGTTGTTTAAATATGATCTAATTTTACTTTTACGCCTATTTTTTCTCGTGGTTATGATTCACTCACGTATGATCATTTTTCACAAAATCCGAATCGTTTTAAGCCTCTGAGACAATAAAATTAAATTGAGTTTACACTTTATGTACAAACTAAAAGTATATCTCTTTTGTTTCAATCTGTGAGCTGCAGTTATTTTGCTAACCTCCTTACTTCCAGACTATATGCTAAGCTAAGCTAATGCATAGACTATATATAGCTAGACGTAGTTGTCATGGTTTTGCGGACTGCCGTTTTGAAGCTCAGAGTTCGTTGTTTTCATTTTGGTTTTTTTGCAACCAGTGAACAGGAAGGGACCATATCTGGACTGAGGAGGAGTGACGTAGAGACGCCGTATACGTCTCTGGTAGAGACCTGTCAATCACCGTGTAGCCCCGCCCTAAAGCATCCCCTGCTTTATGGTCTGTTTGACTCTAAATGGACCATAATGTACTAAATGAACATCATGCTGTATTGAAGAAGACTTGAAACTAGAGATTGAGACCATAAACTCATGTTTATAATGTTTACTGAGGTAATAAATCAAGAGAGAAGTAGAGTCATTTTCTCATAGACTTCTATACAACCAGAGGAGTCGCCCCCTGGTGGACACTAGAGAGAATGCAGCTTTAACACATGAAGCTTTGACTTCTCTTAAAGAACCGGAGGTTGACTCCTGAGATAACCGTCTCCTGTTTCATATTGAACGACAGATACGAGAGTGGTATCAATCTTCTCATCTAATTCTTAACTTATCTAAGAAGAAAGACGAAAGAACATTTTGTTTCCCAAAATGACGAACTCCTTTCCCTTGTGTTGTCCTCCCGACTGCCATACACTTGTTGTCCTCTGGGGTCAAAAATGACCCCACCTGGTTTGACTGTTTTTAAAGCATATAGTATAAATTGTCAATCAATTCTGTTTTACACCTTTAGTCTTACTTCAGTCCAACCCATTACAACAAATGTTTCCCTTCATTTTGGAATTTAGGGCCAATAGACCTTGTTTACATAAAAGCATACCCTGTTTTTGAGTGAAAATACAATGAAACAATGAATTATTTTGACTTTATATTATTTTTTACTATTTGACTGATCACAGAGAGGTACATATCAAAGTTTAGTGAGGATGCTGTTCTTGAATCATTTGAATTTTTCTAATGGCAGCACATAATCACACCTGTTGTCCTCTGGGGTCAAAAATGACCCCGTCAGGTTTGACTGTTTATAAAGCATACAGTATAAATTATCACCCACCTCTGTGTTTCAACTCCGTAGTCAACTTTATTCCAAGTCATTACCTGACATATAAAACATGTCAACATTCATTTCTGCAACATTTAACCCTCATGCTACCTTCAAATTTACTAACACCAGTTATCCTGGGGTCATTTTTGACCCCAGCAATTTGAACCTGCAGAACATTATTGTAATTAAAATTGCTACCAAAGTTTATGTGTCAGGTACTTAGTTTTTTGTTGACTACCTAAATAGCCCTTTAAATAAAACAACCCCCCCGACACCCAAACCCGTATACATCCAGAATCCCTGTTACGGGACTATGGAGAAATATGCAGATCACCATAAAATCTCACTGATTGACCTAAAATTGGAAAGAGATATTTTTTGGGTGTTTTAATGGCTTTACATATAACTTTACATAACAACATGTTGAGTTTGTGTTTACCCAGTTGTCCCCATTAAATTAGGAAAAGTCATTCAATATTAAACCAAAAATATGATGTCTCATTTATTTAGAACATTTTGTGTTGTCCTGGGGTCAAAATGACCCCAGGACAACACAAGGGTTTTAACAAAGCCGTGTGAGGACGTACATGCAGGAGTAGGGGCATCGGCGTTTGTAGTAGCAGCAGTAGAACTGCCATTCCCGGTCCAGGACCGACTCAAAGTACTTGCTTTGGACGCCGGCCACCAGGCCGTTACGAGTGCACGTTGAACTCCTGCAGAAAGACAAACGAGAGACATTTAAATTCCTGACACAGAAGATAATCTCCACACTGTCCTGTTACCGACATTCTTTTCTCTGCTTTCAAAACGTTGAAGAGATAAAACTACTCAGACAGAGAAAGTGCATCTCTCTGGTTTGAGGTAAATGGTGGTTTGTTGACAGGGTTACTTTGTTTATGGCCCATAGACTTCACTGTCACCACAACAACATGTGACAATACCAGGACCGAGCAGCCGGAGCTTCACCACGTGTGGACGTTTGTCATGGAAACACCGACTCGGCCGTCAGCCATGCAGCCGGTGGGGGTCGTTTCCCTGCAGGGACAACGGCCCAACGGGTGTAATTCAAACAGACAGCTCTGATAATGAGAGGCAGGCGTGGTTTGTCTTTGAATCACTGGCTGGACTCCAAATCAATCTAAAGAGCACAAATACAAAATCCCTCCAACCAGAACAAGTGAGGTGAAGCAGACTTTATGTATGATTCAGGCTGCTGTTTACACTGAGATGCTGGCCTACAGGTCTCCCTCCTAACAGGTCTCATCCAGCTCCTTCAATCAGATCAAACCTTACGAGCGCTCGGTTCAAAGTCTGTGCAACATGTTGTATTTGCGCAGTGGATTTTGGTTGAATTGTCTGTTTTTTTCTATCTTGTTTATGTGAATGACGTGATCCAAATAAAATGTAGAGGAAAATGCTGCTGCAATTGGTCCAAAAACCCCAAAATGTGATGTCCCTAAAGGGCTGCTGGACGTCGGCCTGCTGGACCGATCTTTGTTAAGATTCACTGGAGGAAGTCGTGTTCCCAGGAACTGTCAGTTTGATTCATGCAGGAGGACCTGGCTTTGTTCAACGTTTATGAAGTTACTAAAAGATAAACATGTGGAAAGTGTTTAGGCATTCTGTTCTACAGAACATTTTATTAAACATTAACCCTCTGAACCCCAAAGCAGTTTTCAGGGTGTTTGTTGTCTCTGTGGTCTTGATGTTCTCTGTAGTATAAAGTCCTGCTGCTCTATAGAACCATCATGAGTAGAAGCAGAGAGAACTAGAACATGTCTTTAGTGAGAATAACAGTTAGAATGACATAAAGCATAAAAATAAAAAAACGCAAGTTCAATTTCTTTGATAATATATTTTACAAAAATTAGAAAACAATGGAATCTATAAATCCAACATGTTCCACGTGTCCACAAGATGATGGAGGCTCTACGTTCTGTTTATATTAAACTCTTGACATGTTTCATCCTCTCCTCTCTCCTCTCCTCTCCTCTCTCTCCTCTCTTCTCTCCTCTCTTCTCTCCTCTCTCTCTCCTCTCTCTCCTCTCTCTCCTCTCCTCTCCTCTCTCCTCTCCTCTCCTCTCTCCTCCTCTCCTCTCTCCTCCTCTCCTCTCTCTCCTCTCCTCTCCTCTCTCCTCTCTTCTCTCCTCTCTCTCTCCTCTCTCTCCTCTCCTCTCCTCTCCTCTCTCCTCTCTCCCCTCCTCTCCTCTCTCCTCTCTCCCCTCCTCTCCTCTCTCCTCTCTCCTCTCTCCTCTCTTCTCTCTTCTCCTCTCTTCTCTCCTCTCTCTCCTCTCCTCTCCTATCTCTCCTCTCTCCTCTCTCCTCTCCTCTCCTCTCCTCTCTCCCCTCCTCTCCTCTCTCCTCTCTCCTCTCCTATCTCTCCTCTCCCCTCCTCTCTCCTCTCCTCTCCTCTCCTCTCCCCTCCCCTCCTCTCCTCTCTCCTCTCTCCTCTCTCCTCTCCTATCTCTCCTCTCCCCTCCTCTCTCCTCTCTCCTCTCCTCTCCTCTCCCCTCCCCTCTCTCTCCTCTCTCCTCTCCCCTCCTCTCTCCTCTCCTCTCCTCTCTCCCCTCCTCTCTTCTCTCCTCTCCTCTCTCCTCTCCTCTCCTCTCCTCTCTCCTCTCTCCCCTCCTCTCTCCTCTTCTCTCCTCTCCCCTCCTCTCTCCTCTCTCCTCTCTCCTCTCTCCTCTTCTCTCCTCTTCCCTCTTCTCTCCTCTCCCCTCCTCTCTCCTCTCCTCTCTCCCCTCCTCTCCTCTCTCCCCTCCTCTCCTCTCTCCTCTCTCCTCTCTTCTCTCCTCTCTCTCCTCTCCTCTCCTATCTCTCCTCTCTCCTCTCCTCTCCTCTCCTCTCTCCTCTCTCCCCTCCTCTCCTCTCTCCTCTCTCCTCTCCTCTCCCCTCTCCTCTCTCCTCTCCTCTCTCCTCTCTCCTCTCCTCTCTCCTCTCTCCTCTCTCCTCTCTTCTCTCCTCTCTCTCCTCTCCTCTCCTATCTCTCCTCTCTCCTCTCCTCTCCTCTCCTCTCTCCTCTCTCCCCTCCTCTCCTCTCCCCTCTCCTCTCTCCCCTCCTCTCTCCTCTCTCCTCTCTCCTCTCTCCTCTCTCCTCTTCTCTCCTCTTCCCTCTTCTCTCCTCTCCCCTCCTCTCTCCTCTCCTCTCTCCCCTCCTCTCCTCTCTCCCCTCCTCTCCTCTCTCCTCTCTCCTCTCTTCTCTCCTCTCTCTCCTCTCCTCTCCTATCTCTCCTCTCTCCTCTCCTCTCCTCTCCTCTCTCCTCTCTCCCCTCCTCTCCTCTCTCCTCTCTCCCCTCCTCTCCTCTCCCCTCCTCTCCTCTCTCCTCTCTCCTCTCTTCTCTCCTCTCTCTCCTCTCCTCTCCTATCTCTCCTCTCTCCTCTCTCCTCTCCTCTCCTCTCCTCTCTCCTCTCTCCCCTCCTCTCCTCTCTCCTCTCTCCTCTCCTATCTCTCCTCTCCCCTCCTCTCTCCTCTCCTCTCCTCTCCTCTCCCCTCCCCTCCTCTCCTCTCTCCTCTCTCCTCTCTCCTCTCCTATCTCTCCTCTCCCCTCCTCTCTCCTCTCTCCTCTCCTCTCCCCTCCTCTCCTCTCTCCTCTCTCCTCTTCTCTCCTCTCCCCTCCTCTCTCCTCTCCCCTCCTCTCTCCTCTCCTCTCCTCTCTCCCCTCCTCTCCTCTCTTCTCTCCTCTCCTCTCTCCTCTCCTCTCCTCTCCTCTCTCCTCTCTCCCCTCCTCTCTCCTCTTCTCTCTTCTCCCCTCCTCTCTCCTCTCTCCTCTCTCCTCTCTCCTCTCTCCTCTCTCCTCTTCTCTCCTCTTCCCTCTTCTCTCCTCTCCCCTCCTCTCTCCTCTCCTCTCTCCCCTCCTCTCCTCTCTCCCCTCCTCTCCTCTCTCCTCTCTCCTCTCTTCTCTCCTCTCTCTCCTCTCCTCTCCTATCTCTCCTCTCTCCTCTCCTCTCCTCTCCTCTCTCCTCTCTCCCCTCCTCTCCTCTCTCCTCTCTCCTCTCTTCTCTCCTCTCTCTCCTCTCCTCTCCTATCTCTCCTCTCTTCTCTCCTCTCTCTCCTCTCCTCTCCTATCTCTCCTCTCTCCTCTCCTCTCCTCTCCTCTCTCCTCTCTCCCCTCCTCTCCTCTCTCCTCTCCTCTCTCCTCTCTTCTCTCCTCTCTCTCCTCTCCTATCTCTCCTCTCTCCTCTCCTCTCCTCTCCTCTCTCCTCTCTCCCCTCCTCTCCTCTCTCCCCTCCTCTCCTCTCTCCTCTCTCCTCTCCTATCTCTCCTCTCCCCTCCTCTCTCCCCTCCCCTCCTCTCCTCTCTCCTCTCTCCTCTCTCCTCTCCTATCTCTCCTCTCCCCTCCTCTCTCCTCTCCTCTCCTCTCCCCTCCTCTCCTCTCTCCTCTCTCCTCTTCTCTCCTCTCCCCTCCTCTCTCCTCTCTCCTCTTCTCTCCTCTCCCCTCCTCTCTCCTCTCCCCTCCTCTCTCCTCTCCTCTCCCCTCCCCTCTCTCTCCTCTCTCCTCTCCCCTCCTCTCTCCTCTCCTCTCCCCTCCCCTCTCTCTCCTCTCTCCTCTCCCCTCCTCTCCTCTCTTCTCTCCTCTCCTCTCTCCTCTCCTCTCCTCTCCTCTCTCCTCTCTCCCCTCCTCTCTCCTCTTCTCTCCTCTCCCCTCCTCTCTCCTCTCTCCTCTCTCCTCTCTCTTCTCTCCTCTTCCCTCTTCTCTCCTCTCCCCTCCTCTCTCCTCTCCTCTCTCCCCTCCTCTCCTCTCTCCCCTCCTCTCCTCTCTTCTCTCCTCTCCTCTCTCCTCTCCTCTCCTCTCCTCTCTCCTCTCTCCCCTCCTCTCTCCTCTTCTCTCCTCTCCCCTCCTCTCTCCTCTCTCCTCTCTCCTCTCTCCTCTTCTCTCCTCTTCCCTCTTCTCTCCTCTCCCCTCCTCTCTCCTCTCTTCTCTCCTCTCTCTCCTCTCCTCTCCTATCTCTCTCCTCTCCTCTCTCCTCTCTCCCCTCCTCTCCTCTCTCCTCTCTCCTCTCCTCTCCCCTCTCCTCTCTCCTCTCCTCTCTCCCCTCCTCTCCTCTCTCCTCTCTCCTCTCTTCTCTCCTCTCTCTCCTCTCCTCTCCTATCTCTCCTCTCTCCTCTCTCCTCTCCTCTCCTCTCCTCTCTCCTCTCTCCCCTCCTCTCCTCTCTCCTCTCTCCTCTCTCCCCTCCTCTCCTCTCTCCCCTCCTCTCCTCTCTCCTCTCCCCTCTCCTCTCTCCTCTCCCCTCCTCTCCTCTCCTCTCTCCTCTCTCCTCTCTCCTCTCCCCTCCCCTCCTCTCCTCTCTCCTCTCTCCTCTCTCCTCTCCTCTCCTCTCTCCTCTCTCCCCTCCTCTCCTCTCTCCTCTCCTCTCCTCTCCCCTCCCCTCCTCTCCTCTCTCCTCTCTCCTCTCTCCTCTCCCCTCCTCTCTCCTCTCCTCTCCTCTCCTCTCCCCTCCCCTCCTCTCCTCTCTCCTCTCTCCTCTTCTCTCCTCTCCCCTCCTCTCTCCTCTCCCCTCCTCTCTCCTCTCCTCTCCCCTCCCCTCTCTCTCCTCTCTCCTCTCCCCTCCTCTCTCCTCTTCTCTCCTCTCTCTCCTCCTCTCCCCTCCTCTCTCCTCTCCTCTCCTCTCTCCCCTCCTCTCCTCTCTTCTCTCCTCTCCTCTCTCCTCTCCTCTCCTCTCCTCTCTCCTCTCTCCCCTCCTCTCTCCTCTTCTCTCCTCTCCTCTCTCCTCTCCTCTCCCCTCCCCTCTCTCTCCTCTCTCCTCTCCCCTCCTCTCTCCTCTCCCCTCCTCTCTCCTCTCCTCTCCTCTCTCCCCTCCTCTCCTCTCTTCTCTCCTCTCCTCTCTCCTCTCCTCTCCTCTCCTCTCTCCTCTCTCCCCTCCTCTCTCCTCTTCTCTCTTCTCCCCTCCTCTCTCCTCTCTCCCCTCCTCTCTCCCCTTCTCTCCTCTTCCCTCTCCTCTCCTCTCCTCTCCCCTCCTCTCTCCTCTCCTCTCTCCTCTCCTCTCCTCTCCTCTCCTCTCTCCTCTCCTCTCTCCTCCTCTCTGTGTTCACTTCCTGTAGTTCAGTCAGAGTGTCTCCTCCTTGTAGTCACATGACTGTTGGTCTCAAATGAATCAATCGTGACGTCATAGTTTCTCTGAGGAACTGAACGCTTTATTTGGGGGCAAAACGAGACATTTAGAATACTTATTTTTTGATGAATTATCTAAATGTTAAGCTTTGTTTCGGTTGCTTTCCCTGATGGAAGTGTTCGTCGCACATGATGTGTTCAAGGGACGTCTGAAAGATGGAAATCTGACGATAATGGTGTTTTTTACAGCTTCTGGCTGAGATAAACGGTGTAGTTTTGGCGATTGTTTATAGAAAACATGCTTTTCCATTTCGCCGGTGGGTTTTGGGGTTCAGAGGGTTAAAGTACTTTCAATGAAAATCCTAGCTCAGTGGGTATGCTAGTTTACTAGCTCGCCAACATACTTCATGAGCTAACGTCATCAGTGACATTCACTTGTGTTTGATTTAACCAACAACAATTGATGACGGTACAAAACATATATAACTAACGATTGCTAGCCGACAGCGATGCAAAGCAGAACGGACAACTCTGTCACTGTAACCTCAGCTAAGCTACGGTTAGCTGAGCTAGCCTTATCACAGACACCCTTTACACCTGGAATTCAAATCATTTTAGATGATCGGATAGAGTTTGACCTCATAAAGCTACACGTTCAAATGCACCCAATGTGATCCGATCAGCCAGACCTCCTCCGGTCAGGGACTCGGTGTGGCCACGTTGAACACAAGATAATCGAATCCACATACAATGACTACGTAGCCATGTTTTCAAAACGGATGTTCAGGACATGCGTGGGCGGTCTTTGAAGGACCACAGACGTCTTCTAGTCTTAAAAGGATCACAGATGTCCTCTGGTCTTTAAAGGACCACAGAAGTCCTCTGGTCTTTAAAAGGACCACAGATGTCCTCTGGTCTTTAAAGGACCACAGACGGCCTCTGGTCTTTAAAGGACCACAGACGTCCTCTGGTCTTTAAAGGACTACAGACGTCCTCTGGTCTTTAAAGGACCACAGACGTCTTCTAGTCTTAAAAGGACCACAGATGTCCTCTGGTCTTTAAAGGACCACAGACGTCCTCTGGTCTTTAAAGGACTACAGACGTCCTCTGGTCTTTAAAGGACCACAGATGTCCTCTGGTCTTTGAAGGACCACAGACGTCTTCTAGTCTTAAAAGGACCACAGACGTCCTCTGGTCTTTGAAGGACCACAGACGTCTTCTAGTCTTAAAAGGACCACAGACGTCCTCTGGTCTTTAAAGGACCACAGACGTCCTCTGGTCTTTAAAAGGACCACAGATGTCCTCTGGTCTTTAAAAGGACCACAGATGTCCTCTGGTCTTTAAAGGACCACAGACGTCCTCTGGTCTTTAAAAGGACCACAGATGTCCTCTGGTCTTTAAAGGACCACAGACGTCCTCTGGTCTTTAAAAGGACCACAGACGTCCTCTGGTCTTTAAAGGACCACAGACGTCCTCTGGTCTTTGAAGGACCACAGACGTCTTCTAGTCTTTAAAGGACCACAGACGTCCTATGGTCTTTAAAGGACCACAGACGTCCTCTGATCTTTAAAGGACCACAGACGTCCTCTGGTCTTTGAAGGACCACAGACGTCCTCTGGTCTTTGAAGGACCACAGACGTCTTCTAGTCTTAAAAGGACCACAGATGTCCTCTGGTCTTTAAAGGACCACAGACGTCCTCTGGTCTTTAAAGGACCACAGACGTCCTCTGGTCTTTAAAGGACCACAGACGTCCTCTGGTCTTTAAAGGACCACAGATGTCCTCTGGTCTTTAAAGGACCACAGACGTCCTCTGGTCTTTAAAGGACCACAGACGTCCTCTGGTCTTTAAAGGACCACAGATGTCCTCTGGTCTTTAAAGGACCACAGACGTCCTCTGGTCTTTGAAGGACCACAGACGTCTTCTGGTCTTTAAAGGACTACAGACGTCCTCTGGTCTTTAAAGGACCACAGACGTCCTCTGGTCTTTGAAGGACCACAGACGTCCTCTGGTCTTTGAAGGACCACAGACGTCTTCTAGTCTTAAAAGGACCACAGATGTCCTCTGGTCTTTAAAGGACCACAGACGTCCTCTGGTCTTTAAAGGACCACAGACGTCCTCTGGTCTTTAAAGGACCACAGACGTCCTCTGGTCTTTGAAGGACCACAGACGTCCTCTGGTCTTTGAAGGACCACAGACGTCCTCTGGTCTTTGAAGGACCACAGACGTCCTCTGGTCTTTGAAGGACCACAGACGTCTTCTAGTCTTAGAGGACCACATATGTCCTCTGGTTGCTGTCTCTATCTTTAAGCTCATCAGAGTCTTGAGGTCCTTTGTTGTCTGCTAATAGTGACCTTGAACAACCCGTGTTGTTGGTCAGAGGACGTAAAACCACATCACATAGTGGATCAGGCTTTTTTCAAATCTTTGATCTGTTCTTCCTCCTGTTGACTGGAGGGACGATGGGCCCAAGATGTTCCTATGACGTGGTCTTCACATGGATCAGTCTGTTGAAATGTTTATCTGATGAGCAAACACGTTCACAGCTGCTGAACAGCTGCACCACGTAGTGGACTGAGATCTGACTCTGATCGGCATTTATGGTCTTCATGCACCAAATATTCCACTATTATTCTATATAATAATAATAATATTTGATTGCACGTAAACGTATTTACTGTCGTCATATATTATTCTGGATCAGTTATTCATATCACTGAAGGTTCGTCCCTGCTGACTAAGACAATAAATGTAATGTTTGCAGTTCATAAACAGTTCTGTTGTGCCACAAGCTTCACGCCCTTCCAAACTACTGAAAACCAACTTGTTTGGATTCTTGAATAACGAACATAAATTTAAACACACTCTAAATTCTACAAATGCAGACCCACCACTCCATCCCAGCTCGGTTGATGTCGTCCCACCAGCAGTCACTGGGCTCCCCGAGACCCTCCGGAGTGGGCTGGCACTCAAACGACCACAGGCGGTCCGAGCCGTCTGTCTCGCTGAAGTAGCTCCTGGTGGCCACGAGGACCTCTCCGTGGGGACACTGGAAGTTGAAGCTCTGGCGGTAGCCGTTGACCCAGGACATGTCCTGGTGGTCGTGAGACTGAGCCGCCGCCGTGGCGAGCAAAGACGCCGCCAACGCCAGCAGAGCAGGATTCATGTTGGAAAAGGAGTCGGTCGGTCTGCTGCTCCTCCTCACAGCTGCCTCACTTTAAAAGCCTCCTCGTCTCTTGTTGTCCAGATGTTTTGTAGCCAGACTGATGTGTCATCGGCTGCTCATGGGACGAATCCAAGAGAGGACTGTCTGCATTTTAAGGTGGACTCAGAAACAGAGCTTTGAAAAGGTCTCTGTGTACTGAAGGGCTTCCTTAAAAGACCTCCAGATGAGATCAGATGAGATCAGATGAGATCACATGAGATCACATGAGATCACATGAGATCACATGAGATCAGCTTCTTCACGGTGAATGAAGTTTGGAAAATAAAAAACATTTATTTCAAAACATAAAAACATTCTTATGTGACAGTTCTGTTAAAATGTTGAATGATTCAGATGAAACTGAATACCATGTTTTCATCAGGAGGAGTGTTTGTATATTCAGGAGATAATTACTGACATAAACATAAAGAACAGTCATTTTGTAACCAAGACAACGGCAAATATTGAAGGGTTTTCGGTGAAGCCGGCAGAAAGAAATGTTCTTCCACATGGAGATCGAGTCTTTATATCTAGACTGCAGGATAATATTAACATTAAGATAAAGCAGAATATGTGCTCATTCACTCATTCACTAAATCTATCAGAATGATAAACATGAACATTTATGTAATATTTGACCGAGCTCGGAGAGTTAAACAACACTGCGTATTAGTTTAATTATAAACAATAACACGACTAGTGTTCATGAACTTTGTGCTTCTTGATTCTTGTCAAACGTTTTCTGACAAACTAACGTTGAGAGAAAAGCATGTGATGGACGTCTTCCTGAGGATCTGATCCCATGTGAGAAATCACCCTCAAAGCATCTAAAAATAAGCAGCAGCTCATGTTGAGGAGGAGTTCCACCAGAGTCAAGATGGAGCACAACTCTCTCTATTAATAGAAAGGGTTGTCTATTTAAAAGTCTCTATTTAGAGCCAAGCTGCTGGGGAATGTGGGCTTCATTCATAATAGATGTGACTGTGACATTCAGACTCACCAACACATTCAGACCTGAACCTCCTTTAAATCACCAACACCGCAAATAAAGATAAGAATCAGAGTCAACCAGAGAAGTCACAAGTGAACTGAGCCGTTATTTCAATGTACTCCAGTGATGAGTATGTTTTTAAAAAGGGTCAGATGTGCACATGTGAATGTTCTAAGATAAATATTTGGGCTTCACTTCACATCTGCTTTTCATTGAATCCAACAGCAGCTCTCAGTCCCAGTTCACTCAGTCCTTCTTTAAAGCCAATGTAAGCTGATGGCTGTCTGCTGTTGTATCAACCAGATCTCTTATGAACATCACAACATCTTTATTACACATGTTTATTATTGTACGCCTGTCTTTATCATGAAACAGCCACCGTTATGTTCAGTCAATCACTTAGTAATGTTTAGGAAACACTTGGTTCTGCTTAAAATAAGTACGTAGAGTGACTAAAGCGTAAAAATCTAACATAAGTATGGAAACAAACATCACTAACATAACTTCACAATAACTCAACAACACCGGTCTCCTTGTTGGAAGTCCTGTTTGTTTGAACCGTCTTTCTCGCTCTTTACACTACGTCAGTACCTCCGAGCGTGAAGAAGAACAAAGATGAAGATGATACGTTACTGGACGCTAAATGACTTACAAATTGTTCTTTCATTCATACACCATTTGGTGAGAGCGGCGGTTGTGCAGCAGATTGTAGGCTTTTAATGATGAGTTTGGGTCCAGAACACATGACACCAGTCACCTCCAGTTTCTTTAAAATGTGGAAACACTTGGAGGTTTGGAGCAGTGGGCATTAACGTTGTAACCTGTGTTCAACATTGTGAAACAGTTAACGTTGTGAACTTGTGACGGTTAACGTTGGGAACTTGTGACGGTTAATGTTATGAACTTGTGACGGTTAACGTTGGGAACTTGTGACGGTTAACGTTGGGAACTTGTGACGGTTAACGTTGGGAACTTGTGACGGTTAACGTTGGGAACTTGTGACGGTTAATGTTATGAACTTGTGACGGTTAACGTTGGGAACTTGTGACGGTTAACGTTGGGAACTTGTGACGGTTAATGTTATGAACTTGTGACGGTTAACGTTGGGAACTTGTGACGGTTAATGTTATGAACTTGTGACGGTTAACGTTGGGAAACGTTGACCGTTAACTCTGTGAAACGGAGATGGTTAACGTTATGAAACGCACCAAAAGGCCATCGTACGTTTCCAAGATGTTAACACTCAAAATGTGCAAACATCATAATGAAAAGAGTCCTTGTTGTTTGTCTTGTTGCTGTTATTGCGGTTGGTTTTTGCTTCATACGTTCATCATACAACTTGCAGCACTGAATACACTCTTCTACGGGAAGTGTGAAGAATCGTCGACATAATTAACTTTAAACTATGAATGAACTTATCAAAAGTTACTCATCTAAGGCTCTAATCATGAATGAATAGCCTGAAACTTTGCCTCTGAAACACAACTATCTCTGGTATGCAGGGTTACACAACCGCCACTGTGAGGATGTCAAAAGGTCTCCCAGCATGGCCCGTTTCCACATCAGACCTTTGCTGCTTAATAGTGCTTCACTGATGAAATTAAGGGGCCGGCCAAAAGGCCACTAGAACAACGTCTCCAAAACAAATGGCTCGTCTTTGTGCTGTAACCTCATTAGAACAATGCGTGGTGGTTTCTCCGAGGATGTGTCTGAGCCAGGCAGCCAGAGATAAGCCTCTCTGACAGTAGAGATAATGGGACCCAAGTATTTCAGGCTCATGATACCCGGCTCTCGTTTATTCATCGACGCCACCGCTTCCCCCTCAGGCCTCAAGGTCATCTGTGAGAAGAGACGCAGCGGTCGACATGTTGACTGCAGCCGGTCTGTATCATCATTTAATGAAGACGTTTGGTCATTTGGTTACGATGAAGAACGGCACGTATTTGTGTTTCATATTCTGATATTGATACAATTGTATTAGTTTCACTTGGAGAACCAGAACAGTCCAATAACTCAACTCCTCTGACGGATCCCAGAACGTTGGCCTGCCAGAACAAACTCCAGTGGATCAGCACCACCGACACTCAGTAATTAATATGGAAGTCCAAAAACGCATTTCCACTGCACGGCACTCTGCTCAACTCGACTCAATCTTTTTTGTTTTTTCTCATTAGTACAAGTTTAGGATAGTAGCTTGTTCTTGTTTTAGTACCACCTCTGTCGAGGTTAAGTGCAGAAGTTCCCCATGTTTGGTTGGTGACAACCTCCGGTTCTTTAAAGTTCTCCAAAGCTTCATGTGTTAAAGCTGCATTCTCTCTAGTGTCCACCAGGGGGCGACTCCTCTGGTTGTATAGAAGTCTATGAGAAAATGACTCTACTTCTCTCTTGATTTATTACCTCAGTAAACATTGTAAACATGAGTTTATGGTCTCAATCTCTAGTTTCAAGTCTTCTTCAATACAGCATGATGTTCATTTAGTACATTATGGTCCATTTAGAGTCAAACAGACCATAAAGCAGGGGATGCTTTAGGGCGGGGCTACACGGTGATTGACAGGTCTCTACCAGAGACGTATACGGCGTCTCTACGTCACTCCTCCTCAGTCCATATATGGTCACTTCCTGTTCACTGGTTGCCTGAATTATGAGCAGTTGTCCTGAATCCTGTCCTGTTTGTCGCAAAAAAGTTAAAACCTAATAAAACATAAAATATGTTGGTGTTGCCAACAGACCGACACTGTTATGTTTGTAGCTACATGAATTAAAATGTGTTTTTTTTAGCTGAGTACTTAGCTAAAATGTATATACTCATATATATATATATATGTATATTGATACATATATATGTATACTGTATATGTATCAATATATATATATAATGATTTCTGTGGAACAAATGAATGTTGGAGCCCTGTTAGAGGGCTTGTTCTCTAAAAGAAGAGAGGAACACTTTAGTTGAGTGTTCTGTTTCCTGTTTCATACAATTATCTTGAGTCTCGATGTCATTTAATGGAATAAGTGGAACATGTTCATGTGACGTAATCCTCAGAGAGAAGTGGTCATCAGTCTCACTCTGAGTTGTTTTTCACTTATTCAAATGACTCAAATCAGTTTCTACTTCTCAGGTTTCTTTACTTGCATATACATATTTTAAACTCAAATCAAAACTCAGAGTGGGTTTTGGGTTGAACCGGTCAGTTTTCATGCAGGTTATTTATAATAGAATGGTCGGGTATAAAAACTGGTGACCACATTTATTCACCATTAAAGTATATCCCTCGTAGTTATTTAATTTATTCACACTGACTCAACATGATGGAAAAACTACATTTTAAACTCATGTTGTGAAATTAGATGAAAAATGAACTTAACGTAACTGAAACACATGTTTTAGGCATAATTATATTATAATGAGCGTTTCTTATGTTTGTGAGTCAGGCTAGCTGGCTAGCTTAGCATAAAGACAGGAAACAGGAAACAGTTCTGAAGAATTTGTCCTTTAAAATTGACACATTAAATGTTTGTTTCTCGTCTGTTTGAACTCTAAAATAAAAGCTTGTCACAGTTCTGACTGTTTATGTTGACCCCCCCTCTCACCAGGCCATCATCACCTGTAATCAACACACCTGTCAGCCAATCATTAAACTCCTCCTCCTCCCTATAAAACTCTGCTCAGTGAGACTTCAGAACCAGAACCAGGCTAGCTGTTTCCCTTCTGTTCCTCAGGCTTTATGCTAAGTTAAGCTAAGCTAACGGCCTGCTGGCTCCAAAGTTAGCACAAAGATATAAGAGAGACTTTCCTTTACAGCGAGTCAGCAGCATATTTTCTAATTGTTGAAATCTGTTTAAATCTGAGAGAATCTGAGAGAACATAAATAGTGTGACACATTAGAGATAATAAAGTCACATTTATTATTAATCACATTTATTCAGTAATTATTATTTATTTTTATTATTATTTATTATGTTTTACTTTTTATTTTCTATTATTGCTGTTGTTTTTATTATTATTATTATTATTTTTTATTTTTTTTTATTTTTATTTGTTTTGTATTACAGTTGTTATTATTGTTGTATTTATTATTGCTCTTGCTGTTGTTATTAATTATTATTGTTGTATTTATTATTGCTCTTGTTGTTGTTGTTATTAATTAAATATTAAAATCCTGAGTAGCAGCCAATTTAAGAAGATCATTCAAGTGCTTGTGTGTGAGTCTTGAGCGAAGCTTTGTTTTTGTGATGTTCATTACAGAGAACACTTGTTCACACAGGTAGGTGGTCCCAAACATGCTCAAAACGTTTGCTGCCAGGGCTGTCAATTTGGGGTACCCTGGCAAAAGATACCGATAAAATGTGTCCAAGTCCGACGAGGCAAATTTGTCCTTTAAATCCTGATCACATTGTAAGTCAATTATCTCAAGCTGTATGTCGACGGGCAGATCCACAGCCCGAACTGTAAATGGCGAGCGAAAAACTGCAAACT
The DNA here is from genome assembly GCF_050575085.1 of Anarhichas minor. NCBI lineage: Eukaryota > Metazoa > Chordata > Actinopteri > Perciformes > Anarhichadidae > Anarhichas > Anarhichas minor. The sequence goes on along the minus strand of NW_027466554.1, from coordinate 88,010 downwards.
CGGTCTCAAGCTCACCAAAGACCTGAAACCGCTGCTCAAACTCCAGCAGCAATTCCGTAATTTTGTCTTTGTAGCAACTCATGTCAGCAGTAACTCCGGTCATTTGCACATTTCTTAGATGAGGGACAGGGGCGTTTCTAGGATTCAAAGAATGGGGGGGGCTTAGCCCCAAGGGGAGTGGCAAATTATTTTTGGGGCCGTGGATATCATTGTTTCAGATAGTTCATAGATTGGTTCAATCAGAAAGAGTGTGATTTTGCTCTGTAGTTCTACTTGCATTCAGTATATGATAACACAAGAGACAGAATTTCAGGGTCATAGTGAAATTTGACAACACAAATATGAACTTTTCTCAAATAAAGAGAAATAATTTTCCTGCTTGTAAAGGAAAGACGGATAAACTAGCTTTCATATCCGCGTCACTCCCAAATCCTAATTCTTAAAGGGACCGCACACAATGGATGGAGAATGGACCCGACAGTGTCAACTTTATATCGTTCAGTATGATGATAGGCTATTATATAAACCAGAACGCACGCACATATGTAGCATGTTAGAGTTATAAATAACTTGTCCATGTGAGAAACAATAGTTTAATTTAATGACATCACCAAAAATATATATATATATATATATATATTTTTTTTTTTATCCAATAATGGCAAATTATTTGGGGGGGCCGAAGAACATTTTAGGGGGGCTTCAGCCTAACGACACCCCTGATGAGGGAAATGAGCAGCGGCACCACTTGACAGCTGTGTCTCCCACAAAGTCAGCTTCAACTTAAATGTGCGTATGCTGTCATAATATTGTGTGACAACTTTCTTACGGCCTTGCAGCATCTTGTTCAGGTTATTCAAGTGCTCTGTAAGATCCACCATAAATGCAAGGTCCTGCAGCCATTCTGGGTTTTTTAATTCATGCACATGGTTTGCCCTTTTTCTCCATGAACTGTCCAATTTCCTCTCGTAGATCAAAAAAACGCTTCAGCATGGCACCTCGGCTTAACCACCTTACTTCAGTGTGGTAGGCCACTTTCTCCCTGAATTTCGTCACAACACCTGCTTTTCTCCCGATCATTGATGGTGCGCCATCTGTAGCCACACTGACAGCACGGGTCCAGTCCACTCCGACGCGGTCTAGCACTTCAACGAGAGCGCTAAAAATGTAATTCGCTGTAGTGGTGTCTGTCATAGGTACCAACTCAAGGAAGTCCTCGGTGACCGCCAAAGTCTCATCAACACCACGAATGAATATGGCCAGTTGAGCAACATCTGTAATGTCAGTACTCTCATCGATTGCAACTGAAAATGCTACAAATGACTTTACTTTATGCTTCTTTTGGCCATCCAAATCTGCTGAAAGATCGGCAATCCTATCCGCCACAGTATTCCTCGTTAGGCTAATGTTGGCAAAAGCCTGTTGCTTCTCGGGGCACACGATTTCTGCAGCCTTCAGCATGCATGTTTTCACGAACTCACCCTCGCAGTATGGCTTTGAGGCTGATGCTATTTCGTTAGCAATAAGGTAGCTAGCTTTCACTGCTGTATCACTTATCTCTCGGCTCCGGGTAAAAACGGACTGTTGTTTCTTTAGACTTGCTAGCAGGTCATTTATCTTCTCTTTTCTCAGTTGTCCTTGCAAGTGGTCGTATTTTTCGCCATGGTGAGTCTCATAGTGGCACCGAATATTATATTCTTTGAGCACAGAAACTTGCTGCGAACACAACAAACACACAGGTTTTCCAGTTACCGTTGTAAAAAAATAGGATGTGGTCCATTGTTCTTGGAAAACTCTGCACTCTGTGTCCACTTTTCTCTTTTTTGACAGACATTTGGGGGTGAGGGTGTCACGCTTTTGACAGCAAAAGACCAGGCGCATTAAAAAAGGCGGGTTGATGCCATCTGCTGTTCAGTTCTGGTTCTCAGTGTAAATCGCTACTCTTTACTTGTTTTACAGACTATGGCATGCGCTTACTGATACAGTGCGACTCCCAGTGGACTAATTAGGAATAGCAGCTAATTTTACAGAAATGCCGAGCTGTTGGCAACGCTGTGTGAGGAGAAGCGCGCCAAACTTTTGGATAAACCTGATTATTTTTATTCAGTGTGGCTTTGGCACACTGTCTGTCAAGCACACTGTATATTATCCATCGGGCTTAATCATACTAATAATCAAGCGCCGCAAATTCGCGTCCATCGTGCCGCGCCATCGCAAATTCGCGCCGCGCCAGTCTCATCGCGTCTGTGCATAGACTTTGTATGTAATCTACTCCCGCGAATAATTCCCGCCGCGTTTGGTGTGAACGCAGCATTAGATATCTTTAGAGAACCCCCCCTCCCATTTCAAAATAAAAGCTCCAGAGAGTGAATTCTAACTTGGAATGCTTGTGATGAAGCCTGTCATTTAATAACCTTTGTGTTTGTGTGTCAAACATTATGAATATGTCTCCTCTCCCCCTCTCTCCCCCACCCAGTCCCACCCTTTCAAAAATAAAAGCCCCATAGAGTAACTGTATCTTAACATGAAGCTCAGAATGAGGTTTGTACAGAAATGATGGGAGCGTCAGCTCCCATCATTTCAAAAAGGCTTCTCAAACAAAGATGTACATGTCCAGTACAGAAATGACGGGGGCCATTTGTGGACTGTCCATCACGAATACAAGATTCAATCCAAGAGTATGAATCTAAAATGCAGAAAAGAGAGAAGCGATATCTCAATCGAACCTCAACGACACTACCGGTAACATCGGGGTGTGTAGCTATATATTACGACGTCTTCGGGCAGTAGAAGCCACACTGTCAAAATTTCTTGCGAAATTTTCAAGTTGTTATTTATTCTGAAGGGGTCCTGGACATATGATATGATGAGTATTTGTCTGCATGAGTCAGAGGAGAGATGAAGAAGCAGCTCGTCATCTTCACGGAGATAAAGCTTCTACATGAAGAATGAACATCTGTCTCTAAACATCGGCTCTTCTTCCTCACTTCCTTCAGAGTTTCTCGTCTTCATATCTCAGAACGGCGAGTTCATGACACAAAGGAGACCAGTTAGCTCTCACTGGGCGTCGCCTCCACTGATCCTATCACAGCTTAACAGGAACACTGTTAGCGTAGCGTAGCAGCACACGATGTTCTCCACAAACCTTCCTCCTCTGAGCATGAAGCATGAACACAGTTACAGGATCAACTTCTTCTGTTCTGTCTTTAACTTTCTTCATGATAATCACAACATTCATATTGAAATCATGCTTGTTCTGCTCGTGGTGACAAGTACAGAACAAAAGAAAAACTTATATCAGTATTTCACATTTCCAATGTGCAACAATATGAAGTCAGCCGCTTCACTTTGTCTCTTCACTCTTTTATTTCCATCATATCTTGATGTCTGGTCCCGTTGGCTGCTGCAACACTGCAACGTCTCCTCTTGTGGGACCAATAAAGGATTTTCTTATCTTATCTCTGACATGAAGCAGCAGAGAGAAGACACTTCTTAAATGTTCTAACTCACAACATGAATAAACAAAGAGGGGCTCATGATGTGTGAACCCGCCCAGTGATCCAGCTCCACCCTGAAGTGTGATGGGTTGTCAACAGGTTTCATTCACACCAGGACGGTAGTTTGTCTGTTAATGCTGACAAACAACATGAGGTAACAATAGACACAGAACACAGCTCCTTTACAACCGATGCTGACAGAAACAAGAGAAGAAGAATCGACAGCCAGACTTATTACGACTGACTCCTCATATATATATATATGATTATTCTAATGACACAGATCACTGAAATACTCGTCTGATTTTAGGTGATCTGTGCGCACTGATGCTTAAAGTGAGATTTTCTTCTATGATTCTCTGAAATAAAAAACAAAACATTTATAAATGTTGTGACTCTGCTGTCTGCCTGAAGTTAACTAATAACGCCTGTATCACTAGTCCTGACTTCATAAACAGTTTAATAATTATTGTCATTACTGCTCTTTTCTGTAAACGTCTTTATGTTTTTAATCTTACACAATGTTCACTTCTCAGCACACACTCGTCATTTAGTGACTCATGACCAAGTGACACTGAGCACCACACAACTCCTCCCCAAGTGAAGGAAACATCTAAATATGGACGACTGGTCACCGCAAATCAAGATGACCCTGATTAAACAAAAGACAATCTGTCCGCCTTCATGTTGAATGAATTCCCACCTCATTACATTATTTACAGGTGATTATACAGTAACTAGGTTCTATCTATCATGGTGTGGACACGTAAACAAAACATCATGATTAAGCTATTAAGAAAGAAAAGTTAGGGTGAAACGAACCTTTAAAAGTGTTGTCTTATTTCACAGTATCTATGTTCTCCAGCTTAGTACTCTCAGTACGACACATTTCAGAGACCTGTCGCATGGTTTATGTTCTCAGCAATGTGTTTTCCCCATCGGTCAAATTTTGAAGTCAATATGTTGAAATCACCTACAGCTTATCACCTTATCACCTACAGCATATCTCCATTGTGTCTAAGTAAACGTTGACCGATCAAACTCAATTGTAACATCTCAGCCCGCTGTAATGGCTGAAACTAGCTAACTGCTAGCTAACGATATGACCTGACAGGGTTTAAAATAAGTTAATTTAGAGTTAAAGTACTTTACAAACAAGTGGGGCTGTATGTACAGCCGGCAATAACCAACCGTTGGATTCAGACAGTGATTCACAACCAGGGTCAGGCTACTTGTACCTCAGGGGGTTCGTACTCTGCAGTTAGCTACGAGTAATGGATCGGTTGAAATAGAAAGCTAACTGTAATGTATGTTAATTGATAAATGGTTGAAATGTTTAGCTAAAAGTAATGGATGAATGGTTGAAATAGTTAGCCTAAATTAAAGTAGTAGTGCTGCTGACCAAATTAAATTGACAGTTCAACAGTAATAAAGATATCCACTTTAATACGAACAGTGTGGTACATTTATTACATATTTATAACATTGATAACATACAGTTCATCCACATTACAGTTTGAGAGACTCGAGGGACCGCAGTGGTTTCCATGACACCGGCATCATTTAAACCGTTCGTCTGTAACTGTTGGCCATTTTATCTTTTTAGTGTCTGTACTTTCAGCCAGAGGAGCAACCCCTCCCCCTACACCCCTCCTTCGTTTTCCCGCTTACGCAGAGGCAGATGCTGGCTCGTGATTGGCTGAGCTCAGCCCTCCCTCTTCGCGGGGTATAACTTATTACAGGAGTTTTTACAGGCGGAGCCGGTGTGTCTCTGAGGCATACATTTATTGTGTGCGGGTGTATTAGAGGAGTCCGGTACGAAGCTGTCCTTTCGCGTTTCCTGTCGGGGACAAGTTGACAAGCTGAGCTACACCACGAACTAACCGTTAGAACCGTTTAGAATCGTTAAAACCGTTAAATCACGTCAACCGACGATGTCGGCGAACAAGGACAGCGACGGCGGCTGGAGGACATTTGTGTGGAATTCAGAGAAGAAGGAGTTTCTGGGACGAACCGGGAGCAGTTGGTGTAAGTCTTTTATTCGCCTTTTATATGTTATACCTTCATGGCGGCACAAAGTCAGAGAAACGAAGATGGAGGTTAAAGAAGAGTGTTTCCTGTGTGAACTAACAGCACCTGTTATATATCCGACATGCTGCTGCGTCGTGACTCCGCTTTTCAATGGAGGCGACGAAGAAGAAGTTGTTCTTTGTTTAAATCTCAGTAAATAACACGACACGCGCTAACGAGTTTTAGCTTCCACGCGTTACAGGTCGAATGTAGGTAAAAAATAAAGCTAATTAGAGGTTTTAAAACGCAATTAACTCGCGCTGTAAATCACAGTATTTGTTCACATTTAAGGTCGTAAAGAGTTGGGACGCTTTGCTTCAATGGTTCATAGTAAATGATTCCTGAAGGCGTAGTCCGGATCATTTGATCCATTAATCATTAATACACGTCCTTTATGAAAAGGTCACGCTGAAGGACGGGTCGCGGTGGGCCCGGGACTCTCCCGTAGACCGGGACTCTCCCGTAGACACCAATGGGAGAAAGTTGTTCCTCTGGGTGGTCTAAGTTGTTCTCTTACTGGTCTACAGGTCTGTGTGTTCAATGTCTTCTATGTCTGTGTTCTAGTCTCCCGGTGAGAGGACTAGAGGAGAACCAGAGGACGTGTTCTCCTCACAGTAATGATGTTAATGTGGCTCCTTTAATGCTCATTAATACTCGTGTTCAGTACTTTAAGGTTCATTTTGATGGGATCACTCAGCCCCCCGTTAAGCTCCCGTTAAACCGTTTATCTCATTATAAACGGTTTAAATCACGTCGGATTGCGCTCTAGACGCTGCCCGGTAACACGGTAACACGGAGCTGATCACGACTCACGAGTCTCCAGAGCCCCCCCCACACACACACCTCCATCTCCGAGTCCAACCGAACCGAACGACGTGGTTTTCTGGTTTTCGGCGGTTTATTCTCGAGAGGACGCAACGGGTCTCTGGTAGCACGTGTGTCTCCATGGCAACACGGTTTATACTTCTAAGTTACAGGAGCTGAAACATGTGATTAGTGTAGTAATACTTCTCCTCGTGTACTTATACTGCATCTACTACTACAGGCTGTGTGTGTGGGGGGGGCGATGTGTCGCACCAACTAAAAAGAGGGCGACGTTGCTCTGTGGAAAGCAACAGGTTGCTGTGTCCTTGAGTTGCTGAAACGGACCTTTAATAGAATAAGTGAAGGTGTTTCTATTTGAAATGAGCTTCAGAGTGAGACAGACAGACAGGTGTCTGTCCTCCACCACTTGATAAATGTGCCGCAGAGCCGCCATGCAGCAGCCGTCTGGTGGGGGAGGTGCTCCATCCTGTCTGTCTGACTGTCTGTCCTCCCACATATTTACATTGTGTTGGTCTCACATGATCCAGTGAGTCCTGTAGAGCTTTAACACTGTAACAGACTGAAGAGATCAGTGCTGGAACACATGAGAGGAAAGCCTTCTCCAGATCATCATCATACAGAAACCTGCAGCATTAGAACACACCGCGTGTAGTTTCCCCCCCAACAGGTGCGTCACACAGGAAGCCTGCAGCAGGTGACGAGCAGCAGCCATGTTGGAATATGAAAACCAGGACAGTGTGTCTCCACACATTAAAAACTGATAGAAACAGGAGATCAGACACGTGGAGTCCAACCGGTTCCCAACCCACCAAACTGGTTCCACACTCGCACCTTTGGACATGAGACTGGCAGTGGGAAGACATGTTGGGACGGTTCCACAACATCAACAGTGAACACACAAGGAGGAAGTCTGTCGGTTTATAGGATTCCCCCCCCCTAAAAAAAGATTAGTAGATTGTGTCATGTTACAGAAACACTTTATCTTTAGACGAACTAGAGACGAGGACGGTGTTTTCATGTCCAACCTGTTGTTGTTAGTGGGGGGGGGGGGGGGTGGGGGGCTCATCCGGTTGGCCTCCTGCGTTGTAGAATAATTGGAGTCAATTTTACATTCGGTTGATAAAACCCTCCATGGAGTCACTGTTGTAAAATGTCTCCTGTGTTTCACCCTTTAATGACCAACCTACAGCTTCATGTTCATTTATAAAGGCTCTGCTGCTTCTTCATTCACTCATTAATGAATGAATGAACGTATGTGTGAATGTTCAGCAGGTTTTCTTCATAAATGATAGAAACATGAATTATGATGATTGTAACCCCGTGGTTTGCTCTGCAGTGAAGATCTTCCTGTTTTACGTGATCTTCTACGGATGCTTGGCCGGGATCTTCATCGGGACCATCCAGGCTCTGCTGCTCACGCTCAGTAACTATAAACCCACCTACCAGGACCGGGTGGCCCCGCCAGGTAAGAGACTGTCTTACTGACCTCAGATCAGCTTCAGCCATTTTGTCCTGTGCTGTGGTGGTGTTAGTCAGTAGAACCACTCTGTCTCAGCTCAGACCTCTAAGCTTGTTTTTCTGCAGGAAAAAATCCTAATCTGTGAATAATTAAATGGTCTCATTCTGAGCGCCTGAAATGGGCCAGAAGTGCTCGGCACATGTTGAACGTTCAGCAGAACGTCTGTGTTCATGGACCCGGTTCTGTTAGTCTCAGACCGTAGACAACAGAACGTCTGTGTTCATAGACCTGGTTCTGTTAGTCTCAGACCGTAGACAACAGAACGTCTGTGTTCATGGACCTGGTTCTGTTAGCTCTAGATAAAGGAAGCAGCAGCAGTAGTAGTTAGCTCTAGATAAAGGAAGCGGCAGCAGTAGTAGTTAACTCTAGATAAAGGAAGCAGCAGCAGCAGTAGTTAGCTCTAGATAAAGGAAGCAGCAGCAGTAGTAGTTAGCTCTAGATAAAGGAAGCAGCAGCAGTAGTAGTTAGCTCTAGATAAAGGAAGCAGCAGCAGCAGTAGTAGCTCTAGATAAAGGAAGCAGCAGCAGTAGTAGTTAGCTCTAGATAAAGGAAGCAGCAGTAGTAGTTAGCTCTAGATAAAGGAAGCAACAGCAGTAGTTAGCTCTAGATAAAGGAAGCAGCAGCAGCAGCAGTAGTTAGCTCTAGATAAAGGAAGCAGCAGCAGTAGTAGTTAGCTCTAGATAAAGGAAGCAGCAGTAGTAGTTAGCTCTAGATAAAGGAAGCAACAGCAGTAGTTAGCTCTAGATAAAGGAAGCAGCAGCAGTAGTAGTTAGCTCTAGATAAAGGAAGCAGCAGCAGTAGTAGTAGTTAGCTCTAGATAAAGGAAGCAGCAGCAGTAGTTAGCTCTAGATAAAGGAAGCGGCAGCAGTAGTAGTTAACTCTAGATAAAGGAAGCAGCAGCAGCAGTAGTTAGCTCTAGATAAAGGAAGCAGCAGCAGTAGTAGTTAGCTCTAGATAAAGGAAGCAGCAGTAGTAGTTAGCTCTAGATAAAGGAAGCAACAGCAGTAGTTAGCTCTAGATAAAGGAAGCAGCAGCAGTAGTTAGCTCTAGATAAAGGAAGCAGCAGCAGTAGTAGCTCTAGATAAAGGAAGCAGCAGCAGCAGCAGTAGTAGTTAGCTCTAGATAAAGGAAGCAGCAGTAGTAGTTAGCTCTAGATAAAGGAAGCAGCAGCAGTAGTTAGCTCTAGATAAAGGAAGCAGCAGCAGTAGTAGCTCTAGATAAAGGAAGCAGCAGCAGCAGCAGTAGTAGTTAGCTCTAGATAAAGGAAGCAGCAGTAGTAGTTAGCTCTAGATAAAGGAAGCAGCAGCAGTAGTTAGCTCTAGATAAAGGAAGCAGCAGTAGTAGTTGGCTCTAGATAAAGGAAGCAGCAGCAGTAGTTAGCTCTAGATAAAGGAAGCAGCAGTAGTTAGCTCTAGATAAAGGAAGCAGCAGCAGTAGTTAGCTCTAGATGAAGGAAGCAGCAGCAGCAGTAGTTAGCTCTAGATAAAGGAAGCAGCAGTAGTTAGCTCTAGATAAAGGAAGCAGCAGCAGTAGTAGTTAGCTCTAGATAAAGGCAGCAGCAGTAGTTAGCTCTAGATAAAGGAAGCAGCAGTAGTAGTTAGCTCTAGATAAAGGAAGCAGCAGCAGTAGTAGTTAGCTCTAGATAAAGGAAGCAGCAGCAGTAGTAGTTAGCTCTAGATAAAGGAAGCAGCAGTAGTAGTTAGCTCTAGATAAAGGAAGCAGCAGCAGTAGTTAGCTCTAGATAAAGGAAGCAGCAGCAGCAGTAGTTAGCTCTAGATAAAGGAAGCAGCAGCAGCAGCAGTAGTTAGCTCTAGATAAAGGAAGCAGCAGCAGTAGTTAGCTCTAGATAAAGGAAGCAGCAGCAGTAGTAGTTAGCTCTAGATAAAGGAAGCAGCAGTAGTAGTTAGCTCTAGATAAAGGAAGCAGCAGCAGTAGTTAGCTCTAGATAAAGGAAGCAGCAGTAGTAGTTGGCTCTAGATAAAGGAAGCAGCAGCAGTAGTTAGCTCTAGATAAAGGAAGCAGCAGTAGTTGGCTCTAGATAAAGGAAGCAGCAGCAGTAGTTAGCTCTAGATGAAGGAAGCAGCAGCAGCAGTAGTTAGCTCTAGATAAAGGAAGCAGCAGTAGTTAGCTCTAGATAAAGGAAGCAGCAGCAGCAGTAGTAGTTAGCTCTAGATAAAGGAAGCAGCAGCAGCAGTAGTAGTTAGCTCTAGATAAAGGAAGCAGCAGTAGTTAGCTCTAGATAAAGGAAGCAGCAGCAGCAGTAGTAGTTAGCTCTAGATAAAGGAAGCAGCAGTAGTTAGCTCTAGATAAAGGAAGCAGCAGCAGCAGTAGTAGTTAGCTCTAGATAAAGGAAGCAGCAGTAGTTAGCTCTAGATAAAGGAAGCAGCAGCAGCAGTAGTAGTTAGCTCTAGATAAAGGAAGCAGCAGCAGTAGTAGTTAGCTCTAGATAAAGGAAGCAGCAGCAGTAGTAGTTAGCTCTAGATAAAGGAAGCAGCAGTAGTAGTTAGCTCTAGATAAAGGAAGCAGCAGCAGTAGTTAGCTCTAGATAAAGGAAGCAGCAGCAGCAGTAGTTAGCTCTAGATAAAGGAAGCAGCAGCAGTAGTTAGCTCTAGATAAAGGAAGCAGCAGTAGTAGTTAGCTCTAGATAAAGGAAGCAGCAGTAGTAGTTAGCTCTAGATAAAGGAAGCAGCAGTAGTAGTTAGCTCTAGATAAAGGAAGCAGCAGTAGTAGTTAGCTCTAGATAAAGGAAGCAGCAGCAGTAGTAGTTAGCTCTAGATAAAGGAAGCAGCAGCAGCAGTAGTAGTTAGCTCTAGATAAAGGCAGCAGCAGCAGTAGTTAGCTCTAGATAAAGGAAGCAGCAGTAGTAGTTGGCTCTAGATAAAGGAAGCAGCAGCAGTAGTAGTTAGCTCTAGATAAAGGAAGCAGCAGCAGTAGTAGTTAGCTCTAGATAAAGGAAGCAGCAGTAGTAGTAGTTAGCTCTAGATAAAGGAAGCAGCAGCAGCAGCAGTAGTTAGCTCTAGATAAAGGAAGCAGCAGCAGTAGTAGTTAGCTCTAGATAAAGGAAGCGGCAGCAGTAGTAGTTAACTCTAGATAAAGGAAGCAGCAGCAGCAGTAGTTAGCTCTAGATAAAGGAAGCAGCAGCAGTAGTAGTTAGCTCTAGATAAAGGAAGCAGCAGTAGTAGTTAGCTCTAGATAAAGGAAGCAACAGCAGTAGTTAGCTCTAGATAAAGGAAGCAGCAGCAGTAGTTAGCTCTAGATAAAGGAAGCAGCAGCAGCAGCAGTAGTTAGCTCTAGATAAAGGAAGCAGCAGCAGTAGTTAGCTCTAGATAAAGGAAGCAGCAGCAGCAGCAGTAGTTAGCTCTAGATAAAGGAAGCAGCAGCAGTAGTAGCTCTAGATAAAGGAAGCAGCAGCAGTAGTAGTTAGCTCTAGATAAAGGAAGCAGCAGTAGTAGTTAGCTCTAGATAAAGGAAGCAGCAGCAGTAGTTAGCTCTAGATAAAGGAAGCAGCAGTAGTAGTTAGCTCTAGATAAAGGAAGCAGCAGCAGTAGTAGTTAGCTCTAGATAAAGGAAGCAGCAGCAGTAGTAGTTAGCTCTAGATAAAGGAAGCAGCAGTAGCAGTAGTTAGCTCTAGATAAAGGAAGCAGCAGTAGTAGTTAGCTCTAGATAAAGGAAGCAGCAGTAGTAGTTAGCTCTAGATAAAGGAAGCAGCAGCAGTAGTTAGCTCTAGATAAAGGAAGCAGCAGTAGTAGTTGGCTCTAGATAAAGGAAGCAGCAGCAGTAGTTAGCTCTAGATAAAGGAAGCAGCAGTAGTTAGCTCTAGATAAAGGAAGCAGCAGCAGTAGTTAGCTCTAGATGAAGGAAGCAGCAGTAGTTAGCTCTAGATAAAGGAAGCAGCAGTAGTTAGCTCTAGATAAAGGAAGCAGCAGCAGTAGTAGTTAGCTCTAGATAAAGGAAGCAGCAGTAGTAGTTAGCTCTAGATAAAGGAAGCAGCAGCAGTAGTAGTTAGCTCTAGATAAAGGAAGCAGCAGCAGCAGTAGTAGTTAGCTCTAGATAAAGGAAGCAGCAGCAGCAGTAGTTAGCTCTAGATAAAGGAAGCAGCAGTAGTAGTTAGCTCTAGATAAAGGAAGCAGCAGCAGTAGTAGTTAGCTCTAGATAAAGGAAGCAGCAGCAGTAGTAGTTAGCTCTAGATAAAGGAAGCAGCAGTAGTAGTAGTTAGCTCTAGATAAAGGAAGCAGCAGCAGCAGCAGTAGTTAGCTCTAGATAAAGGAAGCAGCAGCAGTAGTAGTTAGCTCTAGATAAAGGAAGCGGCAGCAGTAGTAGTTAACTCTAGATAAAGGAAGCAGCAGCAGCAGTAGTTAGCTCTAGATAAAGGAAGCAGCAGCAGTAGTAGTTAGCTCTAGATAAAGGAAGCAGCAGTAGTAGTTAGCTCTAGATAAAGGAAGCAACAGCAGTAGTTAGCTCTAGATAAAGGAAGCAGCAGCAGTAGTTAGCTCTAGATAAAGGAAGCAGCAGCAGCAGCAGTAGTTAGCTCTAGATAAAGGAAGCAGCAGCAGTAGTTAGCTCTAGATAAAGGAAGCAGCAGCAGTAGTTAGCTCTAGATAAAGGAAGCAGCAGCAGTAGTAGCTCTAGATAAAGGAAGCAGCAGCAGCAGTAGTAGTTAGCTCTAGATAAAGGAAGCAGCAGTAGTAGTTAGCTCTAGATAAAGGAAGCAGCAGCAGTAGTTAGCTCTAGATAAAGGAAGCAGCAGTAGTAGTTGGCTCTAGATAAAGGAAGCAGCAGCAGTAGTTAGCTCTAGATAAAGGAAGCAGCAGTAGTTAGCTCTAGATAAAGGAAGCAGCAGCAGTAGTTAGCTCTAGATGAAGGAAGCAGCAGCAGCAGTAGTTAGCTCTAGATAAAGGAAGCAGCAGTAGTTAGCTCTAGATAAAGGAAGCAGCAGCAGTAGTAGTTAGCTCTAGATAAAGGAAGCAGCAGTAGTAGTTAGCTCTAGATAAAGGAAGCAGCAGCAGTAGTAGTTAGCTCTAGATAAAGGAAGCAGCAGCAGTAGTAGTTAGCTCTAGATAAAGGAAGCAGCAGTAGTAGTTAGCTCTAGATAAAGGAAGCAGCAGCAGTAGTTAGCTCTAGATAAAGGAAGAGGAAGCAGCAGCAGCAGTAGTTAGCTCTAGATAAAGGAAGCAGCAGCAGCAGTAGTTAGCTCTAGATAAAGGAAGCAGCAGCAGTAGTTAGCTCTAGATAAAGGAAGCAGCAGCAGTAGTTAGCTCTAAAGGAAGCAGCAGCAGTAGTAGTTAGCTCTAGATAAAGGAAGCAGCAGCAGTAGTTAGCTCTAGATAAAGGAAGCAGCAGCAGCAGTAGTTAGCTCTAGATAAAGGAAGCAGCAGCAGTAGTAGTTAGCTCTAGATAAAGGAAGCAGCAGTAGTAGTTAGCTCTAGATAAAGGAAGCAGCAGCAGTAGTTAGCTCTAGATAAAGGAAGCAGCAGTAGTTAGCTCTAGATAAAGGAAGCAGCAGTAGTTAGCTCTAGATAAAGGAAGCAGCAGCAGTAGTTAGCTCTAGATAAAGGAAGCAGCAGTAGTAGTTAGCTCTAGATAAAGGAAGCAGCAGCAGCAGTAGTTAGCTCTAGATAAAGGAAGCAGCAGTAGTAGTTAGCTCTAGATAAAGGAAGCAGCAGTAGTAGTTAGCTCTAGATAAAGGAAGCAGCAGCAGCAGCAGTAGTTAGCTCTAGATAAAGGAAGCAGCAGCAGCAGTAGTTAGCTCTAGATAAAGGAAGCAGCAGTAGTAGTTAGCTCTAGATAAAGGAAGCAGCAGTAGTAGTTAGCTCTAGATAAAGGAAGCAGCAGCAGTAGTTAGCTCTAGATAAAGGAAGCAGCAGTAGTAGTTGGCTCTAGATAAAGGAAGCAGCAGCAGTAGTTAGCTCTAGATAAAGGAAGCAGCAGTAGTTAGCTCTAGATAAAGGAAGCAGCAGCAGTAGTTAGCTCTAGATGAAGGAAGCAGCAGCAGCAGTAGTTAGCTCTAGATAAAGGAAGCAGCAGTAGTTAGCTCTAGATAAAGGAAGCAGCAGCAGTAGTAGTTAGCTCTAGATAAAGGAAGCAGCAGCAGTAGTTAGCTCTAGATAAAGGAAGCAGCAGTAGTAGTTAGCTCTAGATAAAGGAAGCAGCAGCAGTAGTAGTTAGCTCTAGATAAAGGAAGCAGCAGCAGCAGCAGTAGTTAGCTCTAGATAAAGGAAGCAGCAGCAGTAGTAGCTCTAGATAAAGGAAGCAGCAGCAGTAGTAGTTAGCTCTAGATAAAGGAAGCAGCAGTAGTAGTTAGCTCTAGATAAAGGAAGCAGCAGCAGTAGTTAGCTCTAGATAAAGGAAGCAGCAGTAGTAGTTGGCTCTAGATAAAGGAAGCAGCAGCAGTAGTTGGCTCTAGATAAAGGAAGCAGCAGTAGTTAGCTCTAGATAAAGGAAGCAGCAGCAGTAGTTAGCTCTAGATGAAGGAAGCAGCAGCAGCAGTAGTTAGCTCTAGATAAAGGAAGCAGCAGTAGTTAGCTCTAGATAAAGGAAGCAGCAGCAGTAGTAGTTAGCTCTAGATAAAGGAAGCAGCAGCAGTAGTTAGCTCTAGATAAAGGAAGCAGCAGTAGTAGTTAGCTCTAGATAAAGGAAGCAGCAGCAGTAGTAGTTAGCTCTAGATAAAGGAAGCAGCAGCAGTAGTAGTTAGCTCTAGATAAAGGAAGCAGCAGCAGTAGTAGTTAGCTCTAGATAAAGGAAGCAGCAGTAGTAGTTGGCTCTAGATAAAGGAAGCAGCAGCAGTAGTTAGCTCTAGATAAAGGAAGCAGCAGCAGCAGTAGTTAGCTCTAGATAAAGGAAGCAGCAGCAGCAGCAGCAGTAGTTAGCTCTAGATAAAGGAAGCAGCAGCAGTAGTTAGCTCTAGATAAAGGAAGCAGCAGCAGTAGTAGTTAGCTCTAGATAAAGGAAGCAGCAGTAGTAGTTAGCTCTAGATAAAGGAAGCAGCAGCAGTAGTTAGCTCTAGATAAAGGAAGCAGCAGCAGCAGTAGTTAGCTCTAGATAAAGGAAGCAGCAGCAGTAGTAGTTAGCTCTAGATAAAGGAAGCAGCAGTAGTAGTTAGCTCTAGATAAAGGAAGCAGCAGCAGTAGTTAGCTCTAGATAAAGGAAGCAGCAGTAGTTAGCTCTAGATAAAGGAAGCAGCAGTAGTTAGCTCTTGATAAAGGAAGCAGCAGCAGTAGTTAGCTCTAGATAAAGGAAGCAGCAGTAGTAGTTAGCTCTAGATAAAGGAAGCAGCAGCAGCAGTAGTTAGCTCTAGATAAAGGAAGCAGCAGTAGTAGTTAGCTCTAGATAAAGGAAGCAGCAGCAGTAGTAGTTAGCTCTAGATAAAGGAAGCAGCAGCAGCAGCAGTAGTTAGCTCTAGATAAAGGAAGCAGCAGCAGCAGTAGTTAGCTCTAGATAAAGGAAGCAGCAGTAGTAGTTAGCTCTAGATAAAGGAAGCAGCAGTAGTAGTTAGCTCTAGATAAAGGCAGCAGCAGTAGTTAGCTCTAGATAAAGGAAGCAGCAGTAGTAGTTGGCTCTAGATAAAGGAAGCAGCAGCAGTAGTTAGCTCTAGATAAAGGAAGCAGCAGTAGTTAGCTCTAGATAAAGGAAGCAGCAGCAGTAGTTAGCTCTAGATGAAGGAAGCAGCAGCAGCAGTAGTTAGCTCTAGATAAAGGAAGCAGCAGTAGTTAGCTCTAGATAAAGGAAGCAGCAGCAGTAGTAGTTAGCTCTAGATAAAGGAAGCAGCAGCAGTAGTTAGCTCTAGATAAAGGAAGCAGCAGTAGTAGTTAGCTCTAGATAAAGGAAGCAGCAGCAGTAGTAGTTAGCTCTAGATAAAGGAAGCAGCAGCAGTAGTAGTTAGCTCTAGATAAAGGAAGCAGCAGTAGTAGTTAGCTCTAGATAAAGGAAGCAGCAGCAGTAGTTAGCTCTAGATAAAGGAAGCAGCAGCAGCAGTAGTTAGCTCTAGATAAAGGAAGCAGCAGCAGCAGCAGTAGTTAGCTCTAGATAAAGGAAGCAGCAGCAGTAGTTAGCTCTAGATAAAGGAAGCAGCAGCAGTAGTAGTTAGCTCTAGATAAAGGAAGCAGCAGTAGTAGTTAGCTCTAGATAAAGGAAGCAGCAGCAGTAGTTAGCTCTAGATAAAGGAAGCAGCAGCAGCAGTAGTTAGCTCTAGATAAAGGAAGCAGCAGCAGTAGTAGTTAGCTCTAGATAAAGGAAGCAGCAGCAGTAGTTAGCTCTAGATAAAGGAAGCAGCAGTAGTTAGCTCTAGATAAAGGAAGCAGCAGTAGTTAGCTCTAGATAAAGGAAGCAGCAGCAGTAGTTAGCTCTAGATAAAGGAAGCAGCAGCAGTAGTAGTTAGCTCTAGATAAAGGAAGCAGCAGCAGTAGTAGTTAGCTCTAGATAAAGGAAGCAGCAGTAGTAGTTAGCTCTAGATAAAGGAAGCAGCAGCAGTAGTTAGCTCTAGATAAAGGAAGCAGCAGCAGTAGTTGGCTCTAGATAAAGGAAGCAGCAGTAGTTAGCTCTAGATAAAGGGGAAGCAGCAGTAGTTAGCTCTAGATAAAGGAAGCAGCAGCAGTAGTTAGCTCTAGATGAAGGAAGCAGCAGCAGCAGTAGTTAGCTCTAGATAAAGGAAGCAGCAGTAGTTAGCTCTAGATAAAGGAAGCAGCAGCAGTAGTAGTTAGCTCTAGATAAAGGAAGCAGCAGCAGTAGTTAGCTCTAGATAAAGGAAGCAGCAGTAGTAGTTAGCTCTAGATAAAGGAAGCAGCAGCAGTAGTAGTTAGCTCTAGATAAAGGAAGCAGCAGCAGTAGTAGTTAGCTCTAGATAAAGGAAGCAGCAGCAGTAGTAGTTAGCTCTAGATAAAGGAAGCAGCAGTAGTAGTTAGCTCTAGATAAAGGAAGCAGCAGCAGTAGTTAGCTCTAGATAAAGGAAGCAGCAGCAGCAGTAGTTAGCTCTAGATAAAGGAAGCAGCAGCAGCAGCAGCAGTAGTTAGCTCTAGATAAAGGAAGCAGCAGCAGTAGTTAGCTCTAGATAAAGGAAGCAGCAGCAGTAGTAGTTAGCTCTAGATAAAGGAAGCAGCAGTAGTAGTTAGCTCTAGATAAAGGAAGCAGCAGCAGTAGTTAGCTGTAGATAAAGGAAGCAGCAGCAGCAGTAGTTAGCTCTAGATAAAGGAAGCAGCAGCAGTAGTAGTTAGCTCTAGATAAAGGAAGCAGCAGTAGTAGTTAGCTCTAGATAAAGGAAGCAGCAGCAGTAGTTAGCTCTAGATAAAGGAAGCAGCAGTAGTTAGCTCTAGATAAAGGAAGCAGCAGTAGTTAGCTCTAGATAAAGGAAGCAGCAGCAGTAGTTAGCTCTAGATAAAGGAAGCAGCAGTAGTAGTTAGCTCTAGATAAAGGAAGCAGCAGCAGCAGTAGTTAGCTCTAGATAAAGGAAGCAGCAGTAGTAGTTAGCTCTAGATAAAGGAAGCAGCAGCAGTAGTAGTTAGCTCTAGATAAAGGAAGCAGCAGCAGTAGTTAGCTCTAGATAAAGGAAGCAGCAGCAGCAGTAGTTAGCTCTAGATAAAGGAAGCAGCAGTAGTAGTTAGCTCTAGATAAAGGAAGCAGCAGTAGTAGTTAGCTCTAGATAAAGGCAGCAGCAGTAGTTAGCTCTAGATAAAGGAAGCAGCAGTAGTAGTTGGCTCTAGATAAAGGAAGCAGCAGCAGTAGTTAGCTCTAGATAAAGGAAGCAGCAGTAGTTAGCTCTAGATAAAGGAAGCAGCAGCAGTAGTTAGCTCTAGATGAAGGAAGCAGCAGCAGCAGTAGTTAGCTCTAGATAAAGGAAGCAGCAGTAGTTAGCTCTAGATAAAGGAAGCAGCAGCAGTAGTAGTTAGCTCTAGATAAAGGAAGCAGCAGCAGTAGTTAGCTCTAGATAAAGGAAGCAGCAGTAGTAGTTAGCTCTAGATAAAGGAAGCAGCAGCAGTAGTAGTTAGCTCTAGATAAAGGAAGCAGCAGCAGTAGTAGTTAGCTCTAGATAAAGGAAGCAGCAGTAGTAGTTAGCTCTAGATAAAGGAAGCAGCAGCAGTAGTTAGCTCTAGATAAAGGAAGCAGCAGCAGCAGTAGTTAGCTCTAGATAAAGGCAGCAGCAGCAGCAGTAGTTAGCTCTAGATAAAGGAAGCAGCAGCAGTAGTTAGCTCTAGATAAAGGAAGCAGCAGCAGTAGTAGTTAGCTCTAGATAAAGGAAGCAGCAGTAGTAGTTAGCTCTAGATAAAGGAAGCAGCAGCAGTAGTTAGCTCTAGATAAAGGAAGCAGCAGCAGCAGTAGTTAGCTCTAGATAAAGGAAGCAGCAGCAGCAGCAGTAGTAGTTAGCTCTAGATAAAGGAAGCAGCAGTAGTAGTTAGCTCTAGATAAAGGAAGCAGCAGCAGTAGTTAGCTCTAGATAAAGGAAGCAGCAGTAGTTAGCTCTAGATAAAGGAAGCAGCAGTAGTTAGCTCTAGATAAAGGAAGCAGCAGCAGTAGTTAGCTCTAGATAAAGGAAGCAGCAGTAGTAGTTAGCTCTAGATAAAGGAAGCAGCAGCAGCAGTAGTTAGCTCTAGATAAAGGAAGCAGCAGTAGTAGTAGTTAGCTCTAGATAAAGGAAGCAGCAGTAGTAGTAGTAGCTCTAGATAAAGGAAGCAGCAGCAGCAGTAGTAGTTAGCTCTAGATAAAGGAAGCAGCAGCAGCAGCAGTAGTTAGCTCTAGATAAAGGAAGCAGCAGCAGCAGTAGTTAGCTCTAGATAAAGGAAGCAGCAGCAGTAGTAGTTAGCTCTAGATAAAGGAAGCAGCAGCAGTAGTAGTTAGCTCTAGATAAAGGAAGCAGCAGTGGTAGTTAGCTCTAGATAAAGGAAGCAGCAGTAGTAGTTAGCTCTAGATAAAGGAAGCAGCAGCAGTAGTTAGCTCTAGATAAAGGAAGCAGCAGCAGTAGTTAGCTCTAGATAAAGGAAGCAGCAGCAGTAGTTAGCTCTAGATAAAGGAAGCAGCAGCAGTAGTAATTAGCTCTAGATAAAGGAAGCAGCAGCAGCAGCAGTAGTTAGCTCTAGATAAAGGAAGCAGCAGTAGTAGTTAGCTCTAGATAAAGGAAGCAGCAGTAGTAGTTAGCTCTAGATGAAGGAAGCAGCAGCAGTAGTAGTTAGCTCTAGATAAAGGAAGCAGCAGCAGTAGTAGTTAGCTCTAGATAAAGGAAGCAGCAGTGGTAGTTAGCTCTAGATAAAGGAAGCAGCAGTAGTAGTAGTTAGCTCTAGATAAAGGAAGCAGCAGCAGTAGTAGTTAGCTCTAGATAAAGGAAGCAGCAGCAGTAGTAGTTAGCTCTAGATAAAGGAAGCAGCAGCAGCAGTAGTAGTTAGCTCTAGATAAAGGAAGCAGCAGTGATAGTTAGCTCTAGATAAAGGCAGCAGCAGCAGTAGTAGTTAGCTCTAGATAAAGGAAGCAGCAGCAGTAGTAGTTAGCTCTAGATAAAGGAAGCAGCAGTGGTAGTTAGCTCTAGATAAAGGAAGCAGCAGTAGTAGTTAGCTCTAGATAAAGGAAGCAGCAGCAGTAGTAGTTAGCTCTAGATAAAGGAAGCAGCAGTAGTAGTTAGCTCTAGATAAAGGAAGCAGCAGCAGTAGTAGTTAGCTCTAGATAAAGGAAGCAGCAGTAGTAGTTAGCTCTAGATAAAGGAAGCAGCAGCAGTAGTAGTTAGCTCTAGATAAAGGAAGCAGCAGTAGTAGTTAGCTCTAGATAAAGGAAGCAGCAGCAGTAGTAGTTAGCTCTAGATAAAGGAAGCAGCAGCAGCAGTAGTTAGCTCTAGATAAAGGAAGCAGCAGTAGTTAGCTCTAGATAAAGGAAGCAGCAGCAGCAGTAGTTAGCTCTAGATAAAGGAAGCAGCAGTCGTAGTTAGCTCTAGATAAAGGAAGCAGCAGTAGTAGTTAGCTCTAGATAAAGGAAGCAGCAGTAGTAGTTAGCTCTAGATAAAGGAAGCAGCAGCAGTAGTTAGCTCTAGATAAAGGAAGCAGCAGCAGTAGTTAGCTCTAGATAAAGGAAGCAGCAGTAGTAGTTGGCTCTAGATAAAGGAAGCAGCAGCAGTAGTTAGCTCTAGATAAAGGAAGCAGCAGTAGTTAGCTCTAGATAAAGGAAGCAGCAGCAGTAGTTAGCTCTAGATGAAGGAAGCAGCAGCAGCAGTAGTTAGCTCTAGATAAAGGAAGCAGCAGTAGTTAGCTCTAGATAAAGGAAGCAGCAGCAGTAGTAGTTAGCTCTAGATAAAGGAAGCAGCAGCAGTAGTTAGCTCTAGATAAAGGAAGCAGCAGTAGTAGTTAGCTCTAGATAAAGGAAGCAGCAGCAGTAGTAGTTAGCTCTAGATAAAGGAAGCAGCAGCAGTAGTAGTTAGCTCTAGATAAAGGAAGCAGCAGTAGTAGTTAGCTCTAGATAAAGGAAGCAGCAGCAGTAGTTAGCTCTAGATAAAGGAAGCAGCAGCAGCAGTAGTTAGCTCTAGATAAAGGAAGCAGCAGCAGCAGCAGTAGTTAGCTCTAGATAAAGGAAGCAGCAGCAGTAGTTAGCTCTAGATAAAGGAAGCAGCAGCAGTAGTAGTTAGCTCTAGATAAAGGAAGCAGCAGTAGTAGTTAGCTCTAGATAAAGGAAGCAGCAGCAGTAGTTAGCTCTAGATAAAGGAAGCAGCAGCAGCAGTAGTTAGCTCTAGATAAAGGAAGCAGCAGCAGCAGTAGTAGTTAGCTCTAGATAAAGGAAGCAGCAGTAGTAGTTAGCTCTAGATAAAGGAAGCAGCAGCAGTAGTTAGCTCTAGATAAAGGAAGCAGCAGTAGTTAGCTCTAGATAAAGGAAGCAGCAGTAGTTAGCTCTAGATAAAGGAAGCAGCAGCAGTAGTTAGCTCTAGATAAAGGAAGCAGCAGTAGTAGTTAGCTCTAGATAAAGGAAGCAGCAGCAGCAGTAGTTAGCTCTAGATAAAGGAAGCAGCAGTAGTAGTAGTTAGCTCTAGATAAAGGAAGCAGCAGTAGTAGTAGTAGCTCTAGATAAAGGAAGCAGCAGCAGCAGTAGTAGTTAGCTCTAGATAAAGGAAGCAGCAGCAGCAGCAGTAGTTAGCTCTAGATAAAGGAAGCAGCAGCAGCAGTAGTTAGCTCTAGATAAAGGAAGCAGCAGCAGTAGTAGTTAGCTCTAGATAAAGGAAGCAGCAGCAGTAGTAGTTAGCTCTAGATAAAGGAAGCAGCAGTGGTAGTTAGCTCTAGATAAAGGAAGCAGCAGTAGTAGTTAGCTCTAGATAAAGGAAGCAGCAGCAGTAGTTAGCTCTAGATAAAGGAAGCAGCAGCAGTAGTTAGCTCTAGATAAAGGAAGCAGCAGCAGTAGTTAGCTCTAGATAAAGGAAGCAGCAGCAGTAGTAATTAGCTCTAGATAAAGGAAGCAGCAGCAGCAGCAGTAGTTAGCTCTAGATAAAGGAAGCAGCAGTAGTAGTTAGCTCTAGATAAAGGAAGCAGCAGTAGTAGTTAGCTCTAGATGAAGGAAGCAGCAGCAGTAGTAGTTAGCTCTAGATAAAGGAAGCAGCAGCAGTAGTAGTTAGCTCTAGATAAAGGAAGCAGCAGTGGTAGTTAGCTCTAGATAAAGGAAGCAGCAGTAGTAGTAGTTAGCTCTAGATAAAGGAAGCAGCAGCAGTAGTAGTTAGCTCTAGATAAAGGAAGCAGCAGCAGTAGTAGTTAGCTCTAGATAAAGGAAGCAGCAGTAGTAGTTAGCTCTAGATAAAGGAAGCAGCAGTGGTAGTTAGCTCTAGATAAAGGCAGCAGCAGCAGTAGTAGTTAGCTCTAGATAAAGGAAGCAGCAGCAGTAGTAGTTAGCTCTAGATAAAGGAAGCAGCAGTGGTAGTTAGCTCTAGATAAAGGAAGCAGCAGTAGTAGTTAGCTCTAGATAAAGGAAGCAGCAGCAGTAGTAGTTAGCTCTAGATAAAGGAAGCAGCAGTAGTAGTTAGCTCTAGATAAAGGAAGCAGCAGCAGTAGTAGTTAGCTCTAGATAAAGGAAGCAGCAGTAGTAGTTAGCTCTAGATAAAGGAAGCAGCAGCAGTAGTAGTTAGCTCTAGATAAAGGAAGCAGCAGTAGTAGTTAGCTCTAGATAAAGGAAGCAGCAGCAGTAGTAGTTAGCTCTAGATAAAGGAAGCAGCAGCAGCAGTAGTTAGCTCTAGATAAAGGAAGCAGCAGTAGTTAGCTCTAGATAAAGGAAGCAGCAGCAGCAGTAGTTAGCTCTAGATAAAGGAAGCAGCAGTCGTAGTTAGCTCTAGATAAAGGAAGCAGCAGTAGTAGTTAGCGCTAGATAAAGGAAGCAGCAGTAGTAGTTAGCTCTAGATAAAGGAAGCAGCAGCAGTAGTTAGCTCTAGATAAAGGAAGCAGCAGCAGTAGTTAGCTCTAGATAAAGGAAGCAGCAGTAGTAGTTAGCTCTAGATAAAGGAAGCAGCAGCAGCAGTAGTTAGCTCTAGATAAAGGAAGCAGCAGCAGTAGTTAGCTCTAGATAAAGGAAGCAGTAGTTAGCTCTAGATAAAGGAAGCAGCAGTAGTAGTTAGCTCTAGATAAAGGCAGCAGCAGCAGTAGTTAGCTCTAGATAAAGGAAGCAGCAGCAGCAGCAGTAGTTAGCTCTAGATAAAGGAAGCAGCAGCAGCAGTAGTTAGCTCTAGATAAAGGAAGCAGCAGCAGTAGTAGTTAGCTCTAGATAAAGGAAGCAGCAGCAGTAGTAGTTAGCTCTAGATAAAGGAAGCAGCAGTAGTAGTTAGCTCTAGATAAAGGAAGCAGCAGCAGTAGTTAGCTCTAGATAAAGGAAGCAGCAGCAGCAGTAGTTAGCTCTAGATAAAGGAAGCAGCAGCAGCAGCAGCAGTAGTTAGCTCTAGATAAAGGAAGCAGCAGCAGTAGTTAGCTCTAGATAAAGGAAGCAGCAGCAGTAGTAGTTAGCTCTAGATAAAGGAAGCAGCAGTAGTAGTTAGCTCTAGATAAAGGAAGCAGCAGCAGTAGTTAGCTGTAGATAAAGGAAGCAGCAGCAGCAGTAGTTAGCTCTAGATAAAGGAAGCAGCAGCAGTAGTAGTTAGCTCTAGATAAAGGAAGCAGCAGTAGTAGTTAGCTCTAGATAAAGGAAGCAGCAGCAGTAGTTAGCTCTAGATAAAGGAAGCAGCAGTAGTTAGCTCTAGATAAAGGAAGCAGCAGTAGTTAGCTCTAGATAAAGGAAGCAGCAGCAGTAGTTAGCTCTAGATAAAGGAAGCAGCAGTAGTAGTTAGCTCTAGATAAAGGAAGCAGCAGCAGCAGTAGTTAGCTCTAGATAAAGGAAGCAGCAGTAGTAGTTAGCTCTAGATAAAGGAAGCAGCAGCAGTAGTAGTTAGCTCTAGATAAAGGAAGCAGCAGCAGCAGCAGTAGTTAGCTCTAGATAAAGGAAGCAGCAGCAGCAGTAGTTAGCTCTAGATAAAGGAAGCAGCAGTAGTAGTTAGCTCTAGATAAAGGAAGCAGCAGTAGTAGTTAGCTCTAGATAAAGGCAGCAGCAGTAGTTAGCTCTAGATAAAGGAAGCAGCAGTAGTAGTTGGCTCTAGATAAAGGAAGCAGCAGCAGTAGTTAGCTCTAGATAAAGGAAGCAGCAGTAGTTAGCTCTAGATAAAGGAAGCAGCAGCAGTAGTTAGCTCTAGATGAAGGAAGCAGCAGCAGCAGTAGTTAGCTCTAGATAAAGGAAGCAGCAGTAGTTAGCTCTAGATAAAGGAAGCAGCAGCAGTAGTAGTTAGCTCTAGATAAAGGAAGCAGCAGCAGTAGTTAGCTCTAGATAAAGGAAGCAGCAGTAGTAGTTAGCTCTAGATAAAGGAAGCAGCAGCAGTAGTAGTTAGCTCTAGATAAAGGAAGCAGCAGCAGTAGTAGTTAGCTCTAGATAAAGGAAGCAGCAGTAGTAGTTAGCTCTAGATAAAGGAAGCAGCAGCAGTAGTTAGCTCTAGATAAAGGAAGCAGCAGCAGCAGTAGTTAGCTCTAGATAAAGGAAGCAGCAGCAGCAGCAGTAGTTAGCTCTAGATAAAGGAAGCAGCAGCAGTAGTTAGCTCTAGATAAAGGAAGCAGCAGCAGTAGTAGTTAGCTCTAGATAAAGGAAGCAGCAGTAGTAGTTAGCTCTAGATAAAGGAAGCAGCAGCAGTAGTTAGCTCTAGATAAAGGAAGCAGCAGCAGCAGTAGTTAGCTCTAGATAAAGGAAGCAGCAGCAGCAGTAGTAGTTAGCTCTAGATAAAGGAAGCAGCAGTAGTAGTTAGCTCTAGATAAAGGAAGCAGCAGCAGTAGTTAGCTCTAGATAAAGGAAGCAGCAGTAGTTAGCTCTAGATAAAGGAAGCAGCAGTAGTTAGCTCTAGATAAAGGAAGCAGCAGCAGTAGTTAGCTCTAGATAAAGGAAGCAGCAGTAGTAGTTAGCTCTAGATAAAGGAAGCAGCAGCAGCAGTAGTTAGCTCTAGATAAAGGAAGCAGCAGTAGTAGTAGTTAGCTCTAGATAAAGGAAGCAGCAGTAGTAGTAGTAGCTCTAGATAAAGGAAGCAGCAGCAGCAGTAGTAGTTAGCTCTAGATAAAGGAAGCAGCAGCAGCAGCAGTAGTTAGCTCTAGATAAAGGAAGCAGCAGCAGCAGCAGTAGTTAGCTCTAGATAAAGGAAGCAGCAGCAGCAGTAGTTAGCTCTAGATAAAGGAAGCAGCAGCAGTAGTAGTTAGCTCTAGATAAAGGAAGCAGCAGCAGTAGTAGTTAGCTCTAGATAAAGGAAGCAGCAGTGGTAGTTAGCTCTAGATAAAGGAAGCAGCAGTAGTAGTTAGCTCTAGATAAAGGAAGCAGCAGCAGTAGTTAGCTCTAGATAAAGGAAGCAGCAGCAGTAGTTAGCTCTAGATAAAGGAAGCAGCAGCAGTAGTTAGCTCTAGATAAAGGAAGCAGCAGCAGTAGTAATTAGCTCTAGATAAAGGAAGCAGCAGCAGCAGCAGTAGTTAGCTCTAGATAAAGGAAGCAGCAGTAGTAGTTAGCTCTAGATAAAGGAAGCAGCAGTAGTAGTTAGCTCTAGATGAAGGAAGCAGCAGCAGTAGTAGTTAGCTCTAGATAAAGGAAGCAGCAGCAGTAGTAGTTAGCTCTAGATAAAGGAAGCAGCAGTGGTAGTTAGCTCTAGATAAAGGAAGCAGCAGTAGTAGTAGTTAGCTCTAGATAAAGGAAGCAGCAGCAGTAGTAGTTAGCTCTAGATAAAGGAAGCAGCAGCAGTAGTAGTTAGCTCTAGATAAAGGAAGCAGCAGCAGCAGTAGTAGTTAGCTCTAGATAAAGGAAGCAGCAGTGGTAGTTAGCTCTAGATAAAGGCAGCAGCAGCAGTAGTAGTTAGCTCTAGATAAAGGAAGCAGCAGCAGTAGTAGTTAGCTCTAGATAAAGGAAGCAGCAGTGGTAGTTAGCTCTAGATAAAGGAAGCAGCAGTAGTAGTTAGCTCTAGATAAAGGAAGCAGCAGCAGTAGTAGTTAGCTCTAGATAAAGGAAGCAGCAGTAGTAGTTAGCTCTAGATAAAGGAAGCAGCAGCAGTAGTAGTTAGCTCTAGATAAAGGAAGCAGCAGTAGTAGTTAGCTCTAGATAAAGGAAGCAGCAGCAGTAGTAGTTAGCTCTAGATAAAGGAAGCAGCAGTAGTAGTTAGCTCTAGATAAAGGAAGCAGCAGCAGTAGTAGTTAGCTCTAGATAAAGGAAGCAGCAGCAGCAGTAGTTAGCTCTAGATAAAGGAAGCAGCAGTAGTTAGCTCTAGATAAAGGAAGCAGCAGCAGCAGTAGTTAGCTCTAGATAAAGGAAGCAGCAGTCGTAGTTAGCTCTAGATAAAGGAAGCAGCAGTAGTAGTTAGCTCTAGATAAAGGAAGCAGCAGTAGTAGTTAGCTCTAGATAAAGGAAGCAGCAGCAGTAGTTAGCTCTAGATAAAGGAAGCAGCAGCAGTAGTTAGCTCTAGATAAAGGAAGCAGCAGTAGTAGTTGGCTCTAGATAAAGGAAGCAGCAGCAGTAGTTAGCTCTAGATAAAGGAAGCAGCAGTAGTTAGCTCTAGATAAAGGAAGCAGCAGCAGTAGTTAGCTCTAGATGAAGGAAGCAGCAGCAGCAGTAGTTAGCTCTAGATAAAGGAAGCAGCAGTAGTTAGCTCTAGATAAAGGAAGCAGCAGCAGTAGTAGTTAGCTCTAGATAAAGGAAGCAGCAGCAGTAGTTAGCTCTAGATAAAGGAAGCAGCAGTAGTAGTTAGCTCTAGATAAAGGAAGCAGCAGCAGTAGTAGTTAGCTCTAGATAAAGGAAGCAGCAGCAGTAGTAGTTAGCTCTAGATAAAGGAAGCAGCAGTAGTAGTTAGCTCTAGATAAAGGAAGCAGCAGCAGTAGTTAGCTCTAGATAAAGGAAGCAGCAGCAGCAGTAGTTAGCTCTAGATAAAGGAAGCAGCAGCAGCAGCAGTAGTTAGCTCTAGATAAAGGAAGCAGCAGCAGTAGTTAGCTCTAGATAAAGGAAGCAGCAGCAGTAGTAGTTAGCTCTAGATAAAGGAAGCAGCAGTAGTAGTTAGCTCTAGATAAAGGAAGCAGCAGCAGTAGTAGTTAGCTCTAGATAAAGGAAGCAGCAGCAGTAGTAGTTAGCTCTAGATAAAGGAAGCAGCAGTAGTAGTTAGCTCTAGATAAAGGAAGCAGCAGTAGTAGTTAGCTCTAGATAAAGGAAGCAGCAGCAGTAGTTAGCTCTAGATAAAGGAAGCAGCAGTAGTTAGCTCTAGATAAAGGAAGCAGCAGCAGCAGTAGTTAGCTCTAGATAAAGGAAGCAGCAGCAGTAGTAGTTAGCTCTAGATAAAGGAAGCAGCAGTAGTAGTTAGCTCTAGATAAAGGAAGCAGCAGCAGTAGTTAGCTCTAGATAAAGGAAGCAGCAGCAGCAGTAGTTAGCTCTAGATAAAGGAAGCAGCAGCAGCAGTAGTAGTTAGCTCTAGATAAAGGAAGCAGCAGTAGTAGTTAGCTCTAGATAAAGGAAGCAGCAGCAGTAGTTAGCTCTAGATAAAGGAAGCAGCAGTAGTTAGCTCTAGATAAAGGAAGCAGCAGTAGTTAGCTCTAGATAAAGGAAGCAGCAGCAGTAGTTAGCTCTAGATAAAGGAAGCAGCAGTAGTAGTTAGCTCTAGATAAAGGAAGCAGCAGCAGCAGTAGTTAGCTCTAGATAAAGGAAGCAGCAGTAGTAGTAGTTAGCTCTAGATAAAGGAAGCAGCAGTAGTAGTAGTAGCTCTAGATAAAGGAAGCAGCAGCAGCAGTAGTAGTTAGCTCTAGATAAAGGAAGCAGCAGCAGCAGCAGTAGTTAGCTCTAGATAAAGGAAGCAGCAGCAGCAGTAGTTAGCTCTAGATAAAGGAAGCAGCAGCAGTAGTAGTTAGCTCTAGATAAAGGAAGCAGCAGCAGTAGTAGTTAGCTCTAGATAAAGGAAGCAGCAGTGGTAGTTAGCTCTAGATAAAGGAAGCAGCAGTAGTAGTTAGCTCTAGATAAAGGAAGCAGCAGCAGTAGTTAGCTCTAGATAAAGGAAGCAGCAGCAGTAGTTAGCTCTAGATAAAGGAAGCAGCAGCAGTAGTTAGCTCTAGATAAAGGAAGCAGCAGCAGTAGTAATTAGCTCTAGATAAAGGAAGCAGCAGCAGCAGCAGTAGTTAGCTCTAGATAAAGGAAGCAGCAGTAGTAGTTAGCTCTAGATAAAGGAAGCAGCAGTAGTAGTTAGCTCTAGATGAAGGAAGCAGCAGCAGTAGTAGTTAGCTCTAGATAAAGGAAGCAGCAGCAGTAGTAGTTAGCTCTAGATAAAGGAAGCAGCAGTGGTAGTTAGCTCTAGATAAAGGAAGCAGCAGTAGTAGTAGTTAGCTCTAGATAAAGGAAGCAGCAGCAGTAGTAGTTAGCTCTAGATAAAGGAAGCAGCAGCAGTAGTAGTTAGCTCTAGATAAAGGAAGCAGCAGCAGCAGTAGTAGTTAGCTCTAGATAAAGGAAGCAGCAGTGGTAGTTAGCTCTAGATAAAGGCAGCAGCAGCAGTAGTAGTTAGCTCTAGATAAAGGAAGCAGCAGCAGTAGTAGTTAGCTCTAGATAAAGGAAGCAGCAGTGGTAGTTAGCTCTAGATAAAGGAAGCAGCAGTAGTAGTTAGCTCTAGATAAAGGAAGCAGCAGCAGTAGTAGTTAGCTCTAGATAAAGGAAGCAGCAGTAGTAGTTAGCTCTAGATAAAGGAAGCAGCAGCAGTAGTAGTTAGCTCTAGATAAAGGAAGCAGCAGTAGTAGTTAGCTCTAGATAAAGGAAGCAGCAGCAGTAGTAGTTAGCTCTAGATAAAGGAAGCAGCAGTAGTAGTTAGCTCTAGATAAAGGAAGCAGCAGCAGTAGTAGTTAGCTCTAGATAAAGGAAGCAGCAGCAGCAGTAGTTAGCTCTAGATAAAGGAAGCAGCAGTAGTTAGCTCTAGATAAAGGAAGCAGCAGCAGCAGTAGTTAGCTCTAGATAAAGGAAGCAGCAGTCGTAGTTAGCTCTAGATAAAGGAAGCAGCAGTAGTAGTTAGCGCTAGATAAAGGAAGCAGCAGTAGTAGTTAGCTCTAGATAAAGGAAGCAGCAGCAGTAGTTAGCTCTAGATAAAGGAAGCAGCAGCAGTAGTTAGCTCTAGATAAAGGAAGCAGCAGTAGTAGTTAGCTCTAGATAAAGGAAGCAGCAGCAGCAGTAGTTAGCTCTAGATAAAGGAAGCAGCAGCAGCAGTAGTTAGCTCTAGATAAAGGAAGCAGCAGCAGTAGTTAGCTCTAGATAAAGGAAGCAGCAGTAGTAGTTAGCTCTAGATAAAGGCAGCAGCAGTAGTAGTTAGCTCTAGATAAAGGAAGCAGCAGCAGCAGCAGTAGTTAGCTCTAGATAAAGGAAGCAGCAGCAGTAGTAGTTAGCTCTAGATAAAGGAAGCAGCAGCAGCAGTTAGCTCTAGATAAAGGAAGCAGCAGCAGTTAGCTTAGCCCTCCTCTCACTCTAAAAGTTTCCATTGTGAGAGAGTGGGGGAGGGGTGCTGCTCACACAACACGCTCACAACTATAGCAACAAACAACGATCGAACAGAGAGGCTGCTGGGAGAAAAAAGAGAAAGGTTTCCTCTCAGCTCTGTTCATGCCACGCCTCAACGAGGCCTCGAGCTCTACGTCTGTGGAAAAGTACAGAGAGTCAGAGTGTTTAGAGTCTGATGTGATGCACCTCAATGCAGAGACACTTTAACTTTACTTTATCTTTATTATTAATATTAATATTATTAAAAACTCTGAACTCTATGAGAGTCAATCGTTTACTTTATTTAATTAATAAAACACTTTCATTTTGAATATTTGAACTTTTAAGAATCCATATTTTCCTTTTTATTAAACCCGTGTTATATTTTATTAAACCTGAGTTTATGTCTTCAGGTCTGTCTCACACGCCGCGTT
This sequence comes from Anarhichas minor, assembly GCF_050575085.1. Classification (NCBI taxonomy): domain Eukaryota; kingdom Metazoa; phylum Chordata; class Actinopteri; order Perciformes; family Anarhichadidae; genus Anarhichas; species Anarhichas minor. Next base: position 58,701 of record NW_027466554.1, on the reverse strand, counting down.
CAGAGAAATCTGAGATCGCGTACAAAGTGTCTGATCCTGCTTCTTACAAGAAGTACGTGGACGCTGTGGCGGAGTTCCTCACCAAGTACGACGAAGCCCGGCAGACCGACCAGAACAATTTCGAGGACTGTGGAGGTTAGTATGAGCCAATCACAGAGCGGCTGCTGTATTGATCCCTGATTGTTATCTTATTATTAATAATATCTTATTATTATTCCTTCTTCTGAGACTCTCCTCTGAGCTACAAGGACCGAGGCACCATTGAGAAAGACCTGGGTCAGAGGAAGGCGTGTCGCTTCAAACGGACTTGGCTCAGCAGCTGCTCCGGAGAGAGCGACCCGAACTACGGCTTCAAGGACGCGACGCCGTGTATCATCGTCAAGCTCAACAGGATCGTCAACTTCATGCCAAAGGTCGGTCTAACAAACACAAATCATCTGGAGATCTTGAGTCACGTGATGTAGATGTTAGAACATGAAGACTGTTGTGTTCACGTGTACATGAAGTTAAACATGTGAAGCGTTAGCTGATGTTAGTCCTCGTCTCATGAAGAATCAGATTAAAGGAGATTCTTCTTGGTTCCATGTGTCACATTATAAAAGTAGCCTCATTTACATGCATTCACTTGGTCCCTTGAAGCTAATACTAGCATAAACTGGTGGCGGTTACAGCTGCATTGTGGGTAATGTAGGCAGCAGATAGTGTAATAAAAGAGGATATCTCTGGTTCTGCTGCATTGATTTTGATCCTTTTAGTTTTTATTTGAACCGTAAACCGGTAGAGTTGTTTACTCCTGATATAGTTATTAATATCACAGATTGTTACTGAATTACTACTCAGAACTGTGCTGGTTTATACGCTGCTGTTTGCTGCTGTTGTGAAGAACACGTTGCATCATGGGAAACCACGTGACCTCACACTCGGGATGTTCTCTCTCTGGTTTCAGGCTCCGACCGACAACCAGTCTCTCCCAGGGCCTCTTCAGACCAGCGCTCAGCCCAACCTGATCCCCATCTTCTGCAAGAACAAGGTAGGTCCCGTCCTCTCTGTTGTTAACACAGTGAGGAGACGTTGAGTTTAAACCCTCCGTTGGTGTTCCTCAGAGAGACGAGGACGAGAGCAAGATCGGACCGATCAAGTACTTTGGTCTGGGCGAAGGCTTCCCTCTGCAGTACTACCCGTACTACGGCAAGCTGCTGCACCCCCAGTACCTGCAGCCGCTGGTGGCCATCCAGTTCACCAACCTGACCCTGGACACGGAGCTCCGCATCGAGTGCAAAGTGTTCGGAGGCAACATCGGCTACAGCGAGAAGGACCGCTACCAGGGACGCTTCGACGTCAAGTTCACCATCGCCTCGTGACCGTCTCTCACTTTGACACCGACACATTGTAGAGAGAATAAAAGAGTTGAGATAAACACCACTAGTCTTTGAACATTCATCATATACAGGACCTACACTTAATCTGTGTGCTTTACACTAGCTTCTCTCTGTGTGTGTGTGTGTGTGTGTGTGTGTGTGTGTGTGTGTGTGTGTGTGTGTGTGTGTGTGTGTGTGTGTGTGTGTGTGTGTGTGTGTGTGTGTGTGTGTGTGTGTGTGTGTGTGTGTGTGTGTGTGTGTGTGTGTGTGTGTGTGTGTGTGTGTGTGTGTGTCCCCAGGGTTAGAATGTAAAATACAAGAGTAGCAATAGCAAATATTTATTCTATTGTACATGAGAATATTCCTCGAGCCATGTGTTCATCTATTACTGTAACTCCACTACTGACGTGTAGCTCTTTGTGTCCTCAGTGTTTCATCCTGAAGGTGTTCTCAGAGTCCTGTTGTGCTCCGTCTTATGTCCGCTTCAGTGGTCCAAGGTGTGTGTGTGTTAATGTGCTCTAACTGAATACTGGCATGGTACTCTGACCCTCTGACTGACTCCATGGAAGCGTTCTTCTTCTGTTCCTTCTTAACTGGTAGTGTAGAGCTTTGTGAGTCATCTCCAACTCTGATCTGTTTCTGCTGGAGACATCACACGACATGATGCAACTTACTATTGAATGTTTTAACCATTTTCATGGTGGAAGAATTTTATATTTATGCAGTTGTACATTTTTTTCAAAGTGTAATGTATGAATAAAAAAAAAAAAAAGTCACTGGTCTAAAAAAAAAAAAAGGTTAGTTGAGAGGACATCGGAGGCGTTTCCCGTGTAATGACATGTTTAGTCGGTGTGTTCAATGTTGAAGATCAAACACTTTATTTAATCTGCATAAGGCTGAAACAATAAACAGAAACATGAGTCAACTGTCACGTCTTCTTCTGCAGCTTCCTGTGTATTTGTCATCCGTCCAGAATCTTGAAGAAATACTGAACCTGAGAACAGAAACGAGTTAAAGTTCAGTCACGTGTGGAACAAAAGGTTCTTCTGTCCGACTCGGCTCACGCTGGTTCTCACAGCAATGTCGTTGTTTCGTGGGGTCAGAGGTGAGGGGGCGTGTCCTGAGGATCGGGCGATGCCCACTCACCTCCAGCACGCCGTCCTCGGGGAGGTCTGTGACGTGGACGCCGTTCTTCACTTTGTCTCTGCCGTACAGCGCTCGCAGAGACGAGGGGCGGAGGTGTCTGGAGACTTCCTGTTGAAACATGATTCCTCCACTTAGTGGGAAGTAACTGAGTACTTTTACTCAAATACATTCATCTGACTGCTTTAATTCATTTTACACACAAAACATATAAAGAGTTTATCAAATGTAATGCTTCATTATAAAGCAGTACAATTAATCAATTATAAACTATTTTGATGAAAGTTATATTCTAATTTATTTTGAATCATTTGGGTTTTATTTTTTAAACATTTTTCTGCATTGAATACTTTTACTTTAAATACTTTACCTCTACTTTAACTGAAGGACTTTTACTTGTAGTTCCACAGTGGGGTATTAGTACTTTTACTTGTATTTCCACAGTGGGGTATTAGTATTTTTTCTTGTATCTCCACAGTGGGGTATTAGTACTTTTACTTGTATCTCCACAGTGGGGTATTAGTACTTTTACTTGTATTTCCACAGTGGGGTATTAGTACTTTTACTTGTATTTCCACAGTGGGGTATTAGTACTTTTACTTGTAGTATTTCCACAGTGGGGTATTAGTACTTTTACTTGTATTTCCACAGTGGGGTATTAGTATTTTTTCTTGTATCTCCACAGTGGGGTATTAGTACTTTTACTTGTATCTCCACAGTGGGGTATTAGTACTTTTACTTGTATTTCCACAGTGGGGTATTAGTACTTTTACTTGTATTTCCACAGTGGGGTATTAGTACTTTTACTTGTATTTCCACAGTGGGGTATTAGTACTTTTACTTGTATTTCCACAGTGGGGTATTAGTACTTTTACTTGTATTTCCACAGTGGGGTATTAGTACTTTTACTTGTATCTCCACAGTGGGGTATTAGTACTTTTACTTGTAGTATTTCCACAGTGGGGTATTAGTACTTTTACTTGTAGTATTTCCACAGTGGGGTATTAGTACTTTTACTTGTATCTCCACAGTGGGGTATTAGTACTTTTACTTTTATTTCCACAGTGGGGTATTAGTACTTTTACTTGTAGTATTTCCACAGTGGGGTATTAGTACTTTTACTTGTAGTATCTCCACAGTGGGGTATTAGTACTTTTACTTGTATCTCCACAGTGGGGTATTAGTACTTTTACTTGTAGTATCTCCACAGTGGGGTATTTGTACTTGTACTGCAGTAGAGGCTCAGAGTACTTCCTTCTTATCAGGGTGATAAACATGGAAGTAAATGTGATGACACGTTCAGATGGACATCCTGTTCTGTGATGACTCAGCAGCTGATCATGTGACCTGCAGACAGGAACTGAGACGGACCACCAGCAGGATCTGTTCTTATAAATACTACTCTGAAGTGTTTTGACCCCTCTCAAGGCCAAACTGGGCTCTTTGACCCCCCCTCCCCCCCCCATGTGAATAATTAATTCACTCTGAATATAGAACATATAGAGCTCGTACTGAATATAGAACGGGACCGTCATGTGATACTTTAGTTAAAACTGATCAGAGACCAGCTGAACCTCAACAGGGTCCACGGTCATCAGAGACTCCTGGTTCTATTGATCGGTGGTGCTGATAGGTTCAGGAACCCTGGGAACTTTGGGTCATCTGAGACGACTTCTTTCTTATTTCAGCTCTCAGAACCTGGAGCTCACTGATCATCGACATGAACATCAGACACAGCGGCTACGATGCTACGAGGCTATCAGCGGCTACAATGCTATCAGCGGCTACGATGCTACGATGCTATCAGCGGCTACGAGGCTATCAACGGCTACGATGCTACAAGGCTATCAGCTGCTACGATGCTATCAGCGGCTACGATGCTATGACGCTATCGGCAGCTACGACGCTATTAGCGGCTACGATGCTACGACGCTATCAGCGGTTACGATGCTACGAGGCTATCAGCGGCTACAATGCTACGAGGCTATCAGCTGCTACGATGCTATCAGCGGCTACGATGCTATGACGCTATCGGCGGCTACGATGCTATTAGCGGCTACGATGCTACGACGCTATCAGCGGTTACGATGCTACGAGGCTATCAGCTGCTACGATGCTATCAGCGGCTACGATGCTATCAGCGGTTACGAGGCTATCAGCTGCTACGATGCTATCAGCGGCTACGATGCTATCAGCGGCTACGATGCTATCAGCGGCTACGATGCTACGAGGCTATCAGCTGCTACGATGCTATCAGCGGCTACGATGCTACGATGCTATCAGCGGTTACGATGCTACGAGGCTATCAGCTGCTACGATGCTATCAGCGGCTACGACGCTATCAGCGGCTACGATGCTACGAGGCTATCAGCGGCTACGATGCTATCAGCGGCTACGATGCTACGACGCTATCAGCGGCTACGATGCTACGAGGCTATCAGCGACTACGATGCTACGAGGCTATCAGCGGCCGCATTCCATTCTGAGTGAACTCGCCCGTCACACTGAGTTATTATTGGCTGAACTGTTGGAGTGTTTTTTTAGAGAGAATCGGTCAGAGGTGAACATCAGGACTACAAACATGGCCGCTCGGTCGTCTGCGTGTACGGAGGTTTACTGAGACCTACGAGTCCCAACGGGTCTATTAATAACAATAAGAACAATTATTATTAATAATAATACACGTATTTTTTTTAAATACAAAAATAATAATTATTAATAATTAAATAATTTTAAAAAACATCAAATAATAATAATCATAATAATTATTATGATTATTATTATTATTATTATTAATAATAATATAATAAAGTACTACGGGTAAACCAGGCTACATCTCTCCTCTGATGGATCTTTAGAGTCAACAGAGTTCTATATTTAGTTCTATATTTATCTCAGTGACTCCAGGAACAGGAAGCTTTACACAGATGGATGAAAAAATCAATAATAAAATCATATTCTGAGCCGACATGATGCTCAGAGAGTTTAACAGGAAGTTCATCTTCATCTATGAAGACCAACAACCAGCTCCTCTCGTGAGCTTCATGAAGCTCACTCAAACAGTGTCTCGTATTTAATCTCTCAATCACAGCGATGATGACCAGCTGACTGTCGTCATTCTGGGAGAACACTACCGCTTGTTGTCCACTGGGGGCGCCGACTTCACCGCAACATGAAAGTTCCTGGTAGCTGCTTTAAGTGTAGACAGCAGAAACCCGACCGGAGGCTTCATTACTTTGGCATCAATGAGCTGCTGTTGCTTTACGGTCATGTGACCTGGAAATCATTAGCCAATTAACTGGCTTCCTGTTGTGTGGGAGTAACCTCGGTGACTTTGTGACGAAGGACTGAAGGAAATCTGTCCTTCAGTCCTTCGTCATTATACTGTATATACTGTATATATATATCCGACATGTCTTCAATTCAATACTTATAGTGTCATTTGACAGAGGTATAGTTTTCAGATTATCCTCTGCTGATATTAGCATTTGGCATTAACGCCAAATATTGTTAAGGAGTGTGAATGGATGCCACTCCGCTGCATAAAAACTCACCTTCAAAATAAAAGCACACGATTTTTTATTTTTTTTTCAGACAAAGGTCCGCGACCCACTGACAACGGGTCCGCGACCCACCAGTCGAGAATCAGTGTTCTAAAGGTCCTAAAGAGAACTCACCGGGTCGGCAGGTCCACAGAACCTCCTGAAGGCCTGAGGGGCGTCGGTGCCGTGGATCTCCAGAACCATGCAGGGTCCAGAGCACAGCTCGGTCACCATGTTCTGCAGGGAGAGGAACCACACGTCTCTGTTACAGGAGAACCTTCACAGAGAAACAAACACAGAACCACGGGTTCTCTTCTCACAGAACCACGGGTTCTCTTCTCACAGAACCACGGGTTCTCTACTCACAGAACCAGGGGTTCTCTACTCACAGAACCACGGGTTCTCTTCTCACAGAACCACAGGTTCTCTACTCACAGGGTACTCGCTGACCACGCCTCGGTACACCTCGTAGAACTCTTCTGCGTTGGCCCGATCCACATTGAACTGAGAGGAGGAAAGATGATGAAATATGGAGAAAGCAGAACATGAAGGAATGTTGATGAATGAAATGTAAATAGTGTGTTAGTGTTTACGCCGCCATCATCACACAAACACCAGCGTATCTACAGCTTCAAGGCTGTGACTCTTTATTCCATCCCATAAATAACATCAGAGCTCTGTGTGAGGCGACACGGAAGAAACCTGATCGATCGATCGGTGTCCTGAGGACAGAGACACGAGGTCACCGTCAGCTCTGGTAATGAGGTCAGCCGGTCAATACGGACACATAGTGGTGACACGAGGACGGAGACACGAGGACGGAGACACGAGGACGGGGACACGAGGACGGAGACACGAGGACGTGTTGTTCTTTTTGTGTTTTTTACCATCTGAAGTGCTGAGATGTTAAATCCAGACTCTGAGATGGAGTTCAGGATCTTCCCCGTCAGACCTGTGAAACACATCAACTCTTCATCACTATTTATTATCTGTATTCAATATCATTGTTCCTGAAGGAGGCGTCATGCTGATATGTCATACATATATATGACTCTCTTATTGACCCTCAGGTCATCTCCTTTGGACAGACAGACAGAGAGACAGAGAGAGACAGACAGACAGACAGAGACACTGAGACAGTGAAGGACAGTCAGACAGACGAAGAAGATGATGAAGGTTATTCTCATCGGTATGTTGCTGTGATGAATTTCTCTCTTACTGTGTGTGTGTGTGTGTGCGTGTGTGTGCTTGTTTGTGTGTGTGTGTGCGTGTGTGTGTGTGTGTGCGTGTGTGTGTGTGTTAGGTAAGTAACCACCTCTGTGTGCCCCCCCCCCCCCACCCCCCCCCACCCCCCCCACCAGCTGTTGCTGTTGCTAGGAGACCCAGTTCTGGGCGCCTGGCAACAGAAGCTGCTCGACTCTGAGTGATTATCAGACACGACTCTCTATCAGCGCTGTGATTGGCTGGAGAGCTGGAGTGTAATTCGGCCTCCAAAATGATCTTCAACACACACACACACAAACAAGCACACACACACACACACTCTCAAACACACTATCTCAAACACACACACGCACACACACAAGCTCTCACACACACACACACACTCACACGCACACACACTCTCAAACACACACACGCACACTCTCACACACACACACACACAAACAAGCACACACACACTCTCAAACACACACACACAAACAAGCACACACACACACACACACACACGCACACACACACACTCTCAAACACACACGCACACACACACAAACAAGCACACACACACACGCACACACACACTCTCAAACACACACGCACACACACACAAACAAGCACACACACACAAACAAGCACGCACACACACACACTCTCACACACGCACACAAGCGCACACACACTCACAGGTGTGTGTGTGTGCGTGTGTGTGTGCAGGTTTCAACAGGTGACATTTAAGACTTTTGTCGACCTCGTGGAATGAAATGTTTAACACCCGTTTTGTTTTTGTATGAAGCAACGTTAGCATGAGTGAAAGACTCGAGGCCGTCTTGTGATTGGCTCACAGGCCGGAGGAGCTTCACTACTTCCTTGTGCCCTCGCTGTGACCTCATCTATCTTCATTAGATAAACTCTGGGATGCTTTGTTTAAACTGGCCTGTGGATCGTAGCCTGAGCCTCTGCAGACGGTCCTGTTAGCACCGTTAGCACCGTTAGCTGCGATCCACCGGCTCAGGCGTCGCCATGTTGAGAGCCATTGAGAGGCAATCGAAAATGCTCCCAATCTGGTATGTTGCTCCTTTAAGGCGACAGCAGCTGTTAAAATGATGTGAGTTCAACCAAAGACCATCAGACCACGACGGGCTCAGACTAACTGCTGGATTCATAAAGTTACAGACCTAGAAATGTTTAAATGAAATGTACTTCACCATCGAGGAGAGAGCTGGAATTAAAAATGTGTCGTGGCAGTTTGTATTTAATAGACTAAGAGAGATTTCATCATTCATGTGGTGTAACAGTAACAACTCATTCCACCCTGCAGCCAAACAAAGAAGCTTTCACTGGGTCACCCTCTCATAGAACTTTCTCACGGCACAGATTTAGACTTGTCCCAGCAGGAAAAGCAGCAGCAACAACATCAACGATGGCTTCGTTCCATGTAGGTGTGGCTCGATCACCGGCACACCTACAGCACAACATAAAGGGCTTTTATTTTGACGGGGTCAACATGTCCTGCTGGGAGAAAGGTCTTTACACATAAGAAGGAGACTACAGCAATGCTGGCTCTGCTTTGAGCTAAATGCTAACACGCTGATGCTAACCACCATCTCAGGTGTTCCAGTCATGAAGATAAAGTAACAGGTCACATGACCAGGTGGTGGCGCTGTAGAAGAAGAGTCCTTACACCCACAGTGAGCGACTCGTGAGGCTAAAAATAGAGAAAAGAACGAGAGCTCAGATACTTGATGGAAAGTGAGCTGGTTCCAGATCAGATAGCAGACTGAGGAGAAGCTCTCCAGATCAAACGAGTCCTTCAGCTCTCTGTGAGCACATTTCACAGGTCACAGCTCCAGAGGCATGCCCCCCCCCCCCCCCCAGGGATCAGATTTAGGGATTTGGAAAAACCCAGCGGCCCGATGTGGTCGGCCTCACTCAGGAATGTTTCACCGCGGTGATAATAACCTCCACAAATAGAGAGCGGTCCGTACCTTCTGATACGGCGTGAGGTTTGATGATGCAACACGTGCAGTCTGAGTACGTGGCCGTGTTGGCGGGACCGCGGCCGACGGTGGACGGGAAGAAGAACTCCAGCTCCTGATGCAAGAGACAGAATGAAAAACGTTAAGGTGCATAAATCAGAACACCAATAAAGCTCTGATTTCGCGTTTTTACTCTCGCGGCTGCAGCCAGCGTGTCGGAGCCGTGGCCGACGTTCTTGAGGCCGTCGGTTCCGAACCGAGCTCGGACGCTCTGTGGCGCCTCCTTCCTCGCCGCCGAGGAGTCGGCGGGCCCCAGGAGCCTCCTCCAGATGGCCACGGCCCCGTCCCCCATCAGCTCCAGGGCCACCACGGGGCCCGAGGACGCAAACTGGACCAGGTTACTGGAACGAGAAGCATGTTAGTGGAGCTAGTTTACTTTAGTTTAGTTTAGTTTAGTTGCACAATTTAAACAATACAATAAAAATAAACAATCATAACAGATAAATAATATCACAGTGCAGGAAGAGGCAAAAAGCCAACTGGGCTTATTTGAAGTCTCCATATAATATTAACATTTTATAATATTATAATATTACAGATTATTCCAACACTTCTATATATTTATGTGTGATTTGTACATAATTTGCACTGAAAGTCTTGCTTCACATAATAAACTGAACTCATAGTCAGAGAACGTCCAGTATAATGTGTCTGAATGTGACTCCGGTTCTGTTAAATGTGTCTGAATGTGACTCTGTGGTTCTGTTAAATGTGTCTGAATGTGACTCCGGTTCTGTTAAATGTGTCTGAATGTGACTCCGGTTCTGTTAATGATCCGTCGGCTCTCAGCCGGCTAATCATTGACCGGCACTCACTTGAAGAAAGGCTTTGACTGATGTTCCACATAAAAGTCTGCCGCCTGCCTCCTGTAAGGAGAGAGGAACCGTAAAGAGTGGAGTTAATGAGTGGCCACCTTATCTCACCAGTTTCTCTGTGAAGCTCCAACTAAACCGACCACAGAGACGTTATTTCACTTCTTCAGGGTTAACGGTGGACTTGGTGTCAAAGGTTCTGATTATTAAAAATAAAACAATGTTTTACCACAAACACCAAACACGCTGATTCCAGAGGGAAGTATTAGAACCTCAGGAGGGAGTTTATTCATCAGATAAGAATGAGAAAGTGTTTTCAATCAGGGTTTTATAACAAACAGCAGCACTAGTTTACTAGTTTAACTACTTTACTACTTTACTAGTTTAGTAGGTTACTAGTTTAGTAGTTTACTACTTTACTAGTTTACTAATTTACTACTAAACTACTTTACTAGTTTACTACTAAACTACTTTACTAGTTTAGTAGTTTACTACTTTACTAGTTTAATAGGTTACTACTTTACTAGTTTTGTAGTTTACTAGTTTAGTAGGTTACTACTTTACTAGTTTATTAATTTACTACTAAACTGCTTTACTAGGTTAGTACTTTACTAGTGTACTAGTTTACTACTTTATTAGTTTAGTAGGTTACTAGTTTACTAGGTTAGTAGGTTACTACTTTATTAATTTAGTTGTTTACTAGTTTAGTAGGTTACTAGTTTAGTAGTTTACTACTTTACTAGTTTACTACTTTACTAGTTTATTAATTTACTACTAAACTGCTTTACTAGTTTACTACTTTACTAGTTTATTAATTTACTACTAAACTGCTTTACTAGGTTAGTACTTTACTAGTGTACTAGTTTACTACTTTACTAGTGTACTAATTTACTAGTGTACTAGTTTACTACTTTACTAGTTTACTAATTTACTACTAAACTGCTTTATTAGTTTAGTAGTTTACTAATTTAGTAGGTTACTACTTTACTAGTTTACTACTAAACTACTTTAGTAGTTTACTACTTTACTAGTTTACTAATTTACTACTAAACTACTTTACTAGTTTACTAATTTACTACTAAACTACTTTACTAGTTTACTACTAAACTACTTTACTAGTTTAGTAGTGTACTACTTTACTACTTTCCCAGTTTACTACTTTAGTAGTTTCGTACTTTACTACTTTACTAGTTTAGTAGGTTACTAGTTTAGTAGTTTACTACTTTACGAGTTTACTAATTTACTACTAAACTACTTTACTACTAAACTACTTTACTACTAAACTACTTTACTGGTTTACTACTTTCCTAGTTTACTACTTTAGTAGTTTACTACTTTACTAGTTTACTAATTTACTACTTTACTACTAAACTGCTTTACTAGTTTAGTAGTTTACTAATTTAGTAGGTTACTACTTTACTAGTTTACTAATTTACTACGAAACTACTTTACTAGTTTAGTAGTTTACTACTTTAGTAGTTTATTAGTTTACTACTTTACTAGTTTAATAGGTTACTACTTTACTAGTTTAGTAGTTTACTAGTTTAGTAGGTTACTAGTTTACTACTTTCCTAGTTTACTACTTTAGTAGTTTATTAGTTTTCTACTTTACTAGTTTAATAGGTTACTACTTTACTAGTTTAGTAGTTTACTAGTTTAGTAGGTTACTAGTTTACTGCTTTACTAGTTTACTACTTTACTAGTTTAGTAGGTTACTAGGTTAGTAGGTTACTACTTTACTAATTTTGTTGTTTACTAGTTTAGTAGGTTACTAGTTTATTAGTTTACTACTTTACTAGTTTAGTAGTTTACTAGTTTAGTAGGTTACTAGTATACTGCTTTACTAGTTTAGTAGGTTACTAGTTTAGTAGTTTACTACTTTACTAGTGTACTACTTTACTAGTTTACTAATATACTACTTTCCTAGTTTACTACTTTAGTAGTTTAGTACTTTACTACTTTACAAATTTAGTAGGTTACTACTTTACTAGTTTAGTAGTTTACTACTTTCCTAGTTTACTACTTTAGTAGTTTACTAGTTTAATAGGTTACTACTTTACTAGTTTAGTAGGTTACTAGTTTACTGCTTTACTAGTGTACTACTTTACTAGTTTACTCATTTACTACTAAACTACTTTACTAGTTTACTACTAAACTGCTTTACTACTTTACTAGTTTACTACTTTACTACTTTATTAGTTTACTAGTTTAGTGTCACTTCTTTAGATGTAATCTGTGGTTCTGTTGCTAGGAGACAAAACTCTGCTGAGGAGCGTCCTTCAAACCAACTGAAGACATTTTAGTGAAATATGTCGACATTCAAATTAAACATATTAAACCCACCAAATGAAATAATAATATTTCAGAGACTCTTTTGTTAATTGGGAGTAAAGAAATATGAAAATTACAAGGAATGAAAAAAAGAAACCTTGAGAGTTGGTGAACAAACAGAGAGACAGACACTTTATTTTTGCTACAGCAGCATTAAAGGTACATGTAAAGCAATACAAAATATGAAATATAAAAATGTACAATATATTCAATAAAATTTAATATTTAATCAACTAACTAAACAATAGTGCAAAGTTTTAGAAAAACGTTACAGTCCATTGTCTGACCAAACAAGCCTGAACAAAAGGGTAAACAAAAAAACAAAAAGAAGAGGAAAAAAGACTTAAAATGAAAACACACGAGGAGCTGCTGCAACACAAGTATGTAAGAAGAGCTGATAGGAAGGACCTCCTGAGTCCTCATGTTCTGATGCCTCATGTTCTGATGCCTCAGGTTCTGATACCTCATGTTCTGATGCCTCGTGTTCTAATGCCTCATGTTCTGATACCTCATGTTCTGATACCTCGTGTTCTGATGCCTCGTGTTCTGATACCTCGTGTTCTGATGCCTCGTGTTCTGATACCTCATGTTCTGATACCTCATGTTCTGATGCCTCGTGTTCTGATGCCTCATGTTCTGATACCTCATGTTCTGATACCTCGTGTTCTGATGCCTCGTGTTCTGATACCTCATGTTCTGATGCCTCGTGTTCTGATACCTCATGTTCTGATACCTCGTGTTCTGATGCCTCATGTTCTGATACCTCGTGTTCTGATGCCTCGTGTTCTGATACCTCATGTTCTGATGCCTCGTGTTCTGATACCTCATGTTCTGATACCTCGTGTTCTGATGCCTCGTGTTCTGATGCCTCGTGTTCTGATACCTCAGGTTCTGATACCTCATGTTCTGATGCCTCGTGTTCTAATGCCTCGTGTTCTGATACCTCATGTTCTGATACCTCGTGTTCTGATGCCTCGTGTTCTGATGCCTCGTGTTCTGATACCTCATGTTCTGATACCTCGTGTTCTGATGCCTCGTGTTCTGATACCTCTTGTTCTGATACCTCATGTTCTGATACCTCGTGTTCTGATGCCTCGTGTTCTAATACCTCGTGTTCTGATGCCTCGTGTTCTGATACCTCGTGTTCTGATGCCTCATGTTGTGATGCCTCCTTCTTACCAGGTGAGCGTGGTCATCTTAGCTTTGGTCACCATCAGGTTTGAGGAGTAGATCGACTCCAACATGTCTCCCATCTTGGTGACGACGTCTGGCTTTATCAGAGCCAAAGTTCTGGAGAAACGGATCATAAGTGAGAAACAGAAGCACTAAGAATAAAGAATTAACCCTTCGATGTGCCTCACCTCAGTGTTGTGGACTCTTTATACATACAGTATATACATATATATATATATATATATATATGTATATATGTATATATGTATATATATAAAATCTGATTCTGATCACTGCTTTGCGTCTTTAGTGATGAAACTCGAGCTGGTTTTGATAAATAGGAAACGTCTTAACTGAGTATTGTTTTGGGGTCTGTGCTCATTTATATATTATAGTTATTAAAGCACAACCAGAGTCATTTAGCAACGACAGATTGATCTATAAACATCCAATAAATGCAGAAAACGTATTAAATCTATAATACAACACATTTCCTTTATATTAGATATGATATTATAACACTGAGGACAATGTGAGGAGGTGAATTATGTCTGTGAGACTATCCTTCATTCATTGAATAATGCTAATACAACATAAAGATTATGAGCCACAGTTACAGGAGACTACAGATGATGTGTATTATGAGTTTGAACTACCTCTCTTTCGTGCTGCCCAGTTTGTTGGCCGTGTATTGATCTCCGTACTCGATCAGATTCAGCTGTCGAGAGAAAACGTTCACTCGGTTCCCGACGAACAGATCCTCCTGATGGAGCTCCTCGTATTTAGTCCTCCTCAGGAAGGTTCGCTGGTTTTTAACGTCAAACTGAGAATAAAAACACGTCGGCAGTTTATTCAAGTTAAATAGTTGAAGATCTTTGACTGAGTTTACACAAACACTAATATTCAGAATATGACAATCTATTCTATTTGATTTAAACAGCACATTGTGTTTAAAGACTCTGAATATAGTATTGTGACATGTTTACAGATCATTCACTATATACAGCTCCATGGGGGTTTACAGGGATCTATAGTGAGAACAAACACTAACATACTGGATGAAAGAGCCTCAGAAAGATGAAGCCTGTAACCGATGAAGCTCAGTGACCGCTGCAGTGAATGCTCACCATCTCCACCGAGCTGTCTTTGGGGTAGTACAACAGTTGGTAGCGCCGCAGGAGACCTGCAGTCGGGTCGAACCACTCGGTGAGAAAGGCGTAGCGGTCCTCCTGAAGGAGTCAAGGAACGAGGACACAAAGAGGGATGCCTCACTTCAGACTGCTGTTATAGATGTGTGTGTCGGTCTCAGTCAGATATAGAGTCGTATGGTTTTTACAATGAGAACTCTGAGCATGAGTTCATATTAATGAAGTTGAGGTTTCATGCGTTAGACGTTGTGGTCCTTTAAGTTCATACTCGTGGTGGTGTCAGTGTCCTCTCATCCTCCTGTCCCTGTGTCCATGATGATAACCTACTCGTATAGACACTCAGACATGCTGCTGCTCAACAGGAATGTCACTGTGATGGAGTACATCAAGTTTAAGTCTCTGCAGCTGAAGTTCTTCTAAAGAGCGTGAAGGAGGTTCTTTTACTCTCATAGAAGGTTTTTACACCTTCAAGGTAAAAGGTTTCAGGAAATGTCTTGTTGCCATGGCAGCTATCAGTCAGCTGTTTGTTGTTAGTGGACACTAACAAAATACAAATGATCGTCTCCAGTTCATTTGGCTTTAAAAGTAGAGTGTGTCTGTGTGTGTGTCTGTCTGTCTGTGTGTGTCTGTCTGTCTGTGTGTCTGTCTGTGTCTGTCTGTGTGTCTGTCTGTGTATGTGTGTCTGTGTCTGTCTGTGTGTCTGTGTCTGTCTGTCTGTGTGTCTGTCTGTATGTGTGTCTGTGTGTCTGTCTGTCTGTCTGTATGTGTGTCTGTCTGTCTGTGTGTCTGTCTGTATGTGTGTCTGTCTGTGCGTCTGTCTGTCTGGCTGTGTCTGTCTGTATGTCTGTGTGTGTCTGTCTGTCTGTCTGTCTGTTTGTGTGTCTGTGTCTGTCTGTGTGTATGTGTGTCTGTGTCTGTCTGTGTGTATGTGTGTCTGTCTGTCTGTGTCTGTCTGTGTGTCTGTCTGTCTGTGTGTCTGTGTATGTGTGTCTGTCTGTGTGTCTGTATGTGTGTCTGTGTGTCTGTCTGTATGTGTGTCTGTGTGTCTGTCTGTCTGTGTGTCTGTGTGTCTGTCTGTCTGTATGTGTGTCTGTCTGTGTGTCTGTCTGTCTGGCTGTGTCTGTCTGTCTGTGTGTCTGTCTGTCTGTGTGTCTGTGTCTGTCTGTGTGTCTGTCTGTCTGTCTGTATGTGTGTCTGTCTGTATGTGTGTCTGTGTCTGTCTGTGTGTCTGTCTGTATGTGTGTCTGTGTGTCTGTCTGTCTGGCTGTGTCTGTCTGTCTGTGTGTCTGTCTGTCTGTGTGTCTGTGTCTGTCTGTGTGTCTGTCTGTCTGTGTGTCTGTCTGTCTGTCTGTCTGTCTGTCTGTGTGTCTGTGTGTCTGTCTGTCTGTCTGTCTGTCTGTGTGTCTGTCTGTCTGTGTGTCTGTCTGTCTGTCTGTCTGTATGTGTGTCTGTCTGTATGTGTGTCTGTGTCTGTCTGTCTGTGTTCAATTAGATTAAATTAAATTTATTTTGTATAGCCCCAAAATCACAAATCACAATGAATGTGGATGAGACACAGACTCACATTTGTGAAGCTTTAAAATATTTGTAAAAATGCTAAAAAAAGAGAGATTTCACTGCTTTTAACCACCTTGACTCTACTCTATTTACTAACATTATCACACAGTTACATCTTTAACACAATAAATTATATTATTTTTATTTATATAATACATAATTAAATTTGTAGCCACCTAACTTAGCATAACATACTGTACAAAAACACGAACGACTCAACACACTCGTTATGTTGACTTAAAGCTTATTTAACGGTTGTTACAAACAGCTGTAGCTAAAGCTAGCTACTCAATGCTCAGCTAACATTAGCTAGTTAGCTTAGTTAACTGTTATGTATTGTGGTTGTAAAACTGGCTTTAAGTTGCTCGTTAATTTATTTGGCTGACATCAATAAAATACTGTTATTGAGTCTGAACTGTTGTTGGCTAACGGGAGGTTCGTTTGTAACGTTAATCGCTAACTGTTATGCTAATCTAGCTGATAGCCTAGCTGCTAGCTTGTGTTAGCTACGCTAAACGTTACCGAACAAACTCCCGTTTTAGCCCAAATCGAGCGTTAACGTTATTGAACGAGGAAATGTGAACTCACCATTTCGGACAAATCAACACAAGTCTCGCTAGTTATAGTTAAACGTGCCGACACAGGTTTCAGCTAAGCTAAGCTAAGCTACCGTTAGCCATCTGTGGGATACGCTTTGTTGCTATAGTAACCGTGACAAGCCAAGGTGCGTTCAGGTTACATTCATGAAGAAGGAAAACGACCACTTCAACATTTACCAGTGAAAACACCTTCATTAATTAATTAATAAATGTTAAATCAACATTGACAACGTTAGTGATTAATTACTGTAACTTAAATTACAACAATATAAATACTGTGCAATACTACAATTATTCTGTCTGTGTATATAATATTTACTTTTTTACTTATTTAATATTCCCTACTGTTTTATTACTTATTTAATTATTTATAATATTTGTTTTGATCTTGTTTTTTTAACTATGTATATTGTTTACACTATACTGTATATATATATATATATATATATATATATATATATATGTATATATATATATATATACATATGTACTTATTATGCCGAATGGCCCTTTCAGAATAATATACATTACAATATAATTATTAATGCATTCATTATGTAATATATTAATGATTCGTTTTGCATTTCTTTGATGAGGTTTACATTGTATTTTCAACTTGTGTTCAAAAAAAAACCTTAGTGGTATAAAATATGTTTTTATACTTAATTTTAGTATAAAACATATTCAGATAATAAGACTATTTTAAACAACCAACTCATCTGTTAGCTCGCCCTCTTGGCACTGATGTAATGTCGCGGTTTCATGCGCCATCTAGTGGTGGGCTGGTGGTACTGCAGGGGGGTCGGAATCACAGCAGTTAGCAAAATTTCGAGCGGCTCAAAACGCAACATTTGAACCCGGAACAACAACAACAACAGCAGCAGCAGCAGCAGCAGTGTGTTTCCTTCTGTGTAACTTCAGAGTGTCTTCATGGGTTCTTCTGCTCGGCTCAGACTCTACATGGACGATGAAGGACCGTTAGTCTTAGACGGAGGACTGGCGACTGAGCTGGAGGCACGAGGAGCCAAGTTACAGGTAAACACACACCTGAAAACACACGAGTCACTGCACTAAGTTAAGAAGTTACAGTGTGTGTCTGTGCGCGTGTGCGTGTGTCTGTGTGCGCGTGTGTGTGTGTGTGTGTGTCTGTGCGCGTGTGTGTGTGTGTGTCTGTGCACGTGTATGTGTGTGTCTGTGCGCGTGTGTGTGTGTGCGTGTGTGTGTGTGTCTGTGCGCGTGTGTGTGTGTGCGTGTGTGTGTGTGCGTGTGTGTGTGTGTGCGTGTGCGTGTGTGCGTGTGTGTGTGTGTAGGGAGATCCTCTGTGGAGCTCCAGGCTTCTCCACTCTGACCCTGAGGCCATCAGAGAAGCTCATTACAGGTTTGTTCAAATCTGCTTCATTAAATCGCGTCGCTTTTCTTGGTTTGGTTTTAATGAATTCATTTTAATTGCGGTGACTTTAATATTTTGGTGTTTTAACTGGTCGGACAGAACAAGACTTTGAATGACATCACTTTGTGTTTCTTCTACTTGTGTCTCAGAAAAGATAAAAAAAATTATAAATCTGTAATTTGAATGTGATTCAGCGTATTAACGAGTTGAATTCTTTCGTTTATTAAAACAACTTTCTTTAATAAACATAACTCGTCAGTTTCTTCAACTTAAACAAAGTGATTTTCTTTTGAAATGTTTGGATCAGAAACAATCAGCCAGAATCTAATGTTGATATAATACTGATAATATTAGTGTAGATTGATCTTCATCTGACGATGTGTAGAAATACTGTATTTAAACACAATGTGGATAATAAGTAGTCGACCATCTGTTTAAATAGTTTAATATCCAGACTTTAGTATAAATCAGTTGGTAAATGAGTTATTATGATTTAAGTTATACAAATCTAAGAATGTGGGATAGACATATTGTATACTAGATTGTATACATGTGTCATGGTTGAATAAAATACTCCGACTACTTCTACTAGTACTACAACCTCAGATCAAACGGATCCTGCTCCCTGTGATCTTTGGCGCCCCCTAAGGGTTGGAAAATGTGATGTCACTGATTCTCTAATATTGCTAATTGGCAGATAAATCAATAATGATAATACTCGTTACAAACATGGAGTCTTATACGGTGGTATTTAAACCACAGTGACGTATATCGACAGGTTTCTCCTCGCCGGTGCTGACGTCGTCACCACAGCCACGTACCAGGCCAGTATCCCAGGTTTCATCCGACATCTGGAGGTGAGCTCTGAAGGCTCCAGAGAGCTTCTGATGTCTGGAGTCCAACTGGCCAAAGACAGCGTGGACCGGTTCGTCTGTGACGCTCGTCCATCAGGTACAGAACGAAACGTCCTCTATATGAGCTGTGAGACACAGAGTGTGACATCATGTCTCTGTTTTGGTGACGTTGTGTCTCTGTGTTTGTGACGTCATGTCTCTGTTTTGGTGACGTCATGTATCTGTGTTTTGGTGACGTCGTGTCTCTGTGTTTGTGACGTCATGTCTCTGTGTTTTGGTGACGTCATGTCTCTGTGTTTGTGACGTCATGTATCTGTGTTTTGGTGACGTCGTGTCTCTGTGTTTGTGACGTCATGTCTCTGTTTTGGTGACGTCGTGTCTCTGTGTTTGTGACGTCATGTCTCTGTTTTGGTGACGTCATGTATCTGTGTTTTGGTGACGTTGTGTCTCTGTGTTTGTGACGTCATGTATCTGTGTTTTGGTGACGTCGTGTCTCTGTGTTTGTGACGTCATGTATCTGTGTTTTGGTGACGTTGTGTCTCTGTGTTTGTGACGTCATGTCTCTGTGTTTTGGTGACGTCGTGTCTCTGTGTTTGTGACGTCATGTCTCTGTGTTTTGGTGACGTCATGTATCTGTGTTTGTGACGTCGTGTCTCTGTGTTTGTGACGTCGTGTCTCTGTTTGTGACGTCGTGTCTCTGTGTTTGTGACGTCGTGTCTCTGTGTTTGTGACGTCGTGTCTCTGTGTTTGTGACGTCGTGTCTCTGTGTTTGTGACGTCGTGTCTCTGTGTTTGTGACGTCGTGTCTCTGTTTGTGACGTCGTGTCTCTGTGTTTGTGACGTCGTGTCTCTGTGTTTGTGACGTCGTGTCTCTGTGTTTGTGACGTCGTGTCTCTGTGTTTGTGACGTCGTGTCTCTGTGTTTGTGACGTCGTGTCTCTGTTTGTGACGTCGTGTCTCTGTTTGTGACGTCGTGTCTCTGTTTGTGACGTCGTGTCTCTGTGTTTGTGACGTCGTGTCTCTGTGTTTGTGACGTCGTGTCTCTGTGTTTGTGACGTCGTGTCTCTGTGTTTGTGACGTCGTGTCTCTGTTTGTGACGTCGTGTCTCTGTGTTTGTGACGTCGTGTCTCTGTGTTTGTGACGTCATGTCTCTGTGTTTGTGACGTCGTGTCTCTGTTTGTGACGTCGTGTCTCTGTGTTTGTGACGTCGTGTCTCTGTTTGTGACGTCGTGTCTCTCTGTTTGTGACGTCGTGTCTCTGTGTTTGTGACGTCGTGTCTCTGTTTGTGACGTCGTGTCTCTGTGTTTGTGATGTCGTGTCTCTGTGTTTGTGACGTCGTGTCTCTGTTTTGGTGACGTCGTGTCTCTGTTTTGGTGACGTCGTGTCTCTGTGTTTGTGACGTCGTGTCTCTGTTTTGGTGACGTCGTGTCTCTGTTTTGGTGACGTGTCTCTGTGTTTGTGACGTCGTGTCTCTGTTTTGGTGACGTGTCTCTGTTTTGGTGACGTCGTGTCTCTGTGTTTGTGACGTCATGTCTCTGTTTTGGTGACGTCGTGTCTCTGTTTTGGTGACGTCGTGTCTCTGTGTTTGTGACGTCGTGTCTCTGTTTTGGTGACGTCGTGTCTCTGTGTTTGTGACGTCGTGTCTCTGTGTTTGTGACGTCGTGTCTCTGTTTTGGTGACGTCGTGTCTCTGTGTTTGTGACGTCGTGTCTCTGTTTTGGTGACGTCGTGTCTCTGTTTTGGTGACGTCGTGTCTCTGTGTTTGTGACGTCGTGTCTCTGTGTTTGTGACGTCGTGTCTCAGTGTTTGTGACGTCGTGTCTCTGTGTTTGTGACGTCGTGTCTCTGTGTTTGTGACGTCGTGTCTCTGTGTTTGTGACGTCGTGTCTCTGTGTTTCTGACGTCGTGTCTCTGTGTTTGTGACGTCGTGTCTCTGTTTGTGACGTCGTGTCTCTGTTTGTGACGTCGTGTCTCTGTTTGTGACGTCGTGTCTCTGTTTGTGACGTCGTGTCTCTCTGTTTGTGACGTCGTGTCTCTGTGTTTGTGACGTCGTGTCTCTGTTTGTGACGTCGTGTCTCTGTGTTTCTGACATCGTGTCTCTGTGTTTGTGACGTCGTGTCTCTGTGTTTGTGACGTCGTGTCTCTGTGTTTGTGACGTCGTGTCTCTCTGTTTGTGACGTCGTGTCTCTGTGTTTGTGACGTCGTGTCTCTGTGTTTGTGACGTCGTGTTTCTGTGTTTGTGACATCGTGTCTCTGTGTTTCTGACATCGTGTCTCTGTGTTTGTGACGTCGTGTCTCTGTGTTTGTGACGTCGTGTCTCTGTGTTTGTGACGTCGTGTCTCTGTGTTTGTGACGTCGTGTCTCTGTGTTTGTGACGTCGTGTCTCTGTGTTTGTGACGTCGTGTCTCTGTGTTTGTGACGTCGTGTCTCTGTGTTTGTGACGTCGTGTCTCTGTGTTTGTGACGTCGTGTCTCTGTTTCTGACGTCGTGTCTCTGTGTTTGTGACGTCGTGTCTCTGTGTTTGTGACGTCGTGTCTCTGTGTTTGTGACGTCGTGTCTCTGTGTTTGTGACGTCATGTCTCTGTGTTTTGGTGACGTCATGTCTCTGTGTTTGTGACGTCATGTCTCTGTGTTTTGGTGACGTCATGTCTCTGTGTTTTGGTGACGTCATGTCTCTGTGTTTTTGTGGATTTGTCTTTGGAGGACGGAGACGTCCGTTGGTGGCGGCCTCCATCGGACCGTACGGAGCTTTTCTTCTCGACGGGTCCGAGTACACCGGAGCCTATGCAGAGGAGATGAGTGTTGAAGTGAGTGTCAACAATAGGAGTATTGATAAGGACCCAAACAGATGAGCAGAGTCGATAAAATCAATAAAACCCTAAAGATACCGTCTCTAGAGACTCGAGGGTTCAGTGATGGTCTTTGGTCTCTGGTCTCTGTGTCTGTCCCCCTTTAAGGATCTTAAAGTCTGGCATCGGCCTCAGATTGAGGTCCTCGCTGCATCTGGAGCCGATCTCGTTGCTTTTGAGACGATCCCGAGCATCAAAGAGGCGACGGCTCTGCTGGAGCTGCTCAGAGAGTTCCCCGACTCTAAAGCCTGGCTGTCCTTCTCCTGTAAGGTAACACAGACCATGGACCGGTGTGGACTAGTTTGTTCTCTGTAGTCCGGTGTTTCTCTAAAATAAATCGACGTTCTGTCCACAAACGCACCGTCAGGATGGGAGGTGTGTATCAGACGGCAGCCCGTTCACCGACGCCGTGCGGCTCGCTAACAGATCCACTCAGCTGGTCGCTGTCGGAGTCAACTGTTGCTCACCGGCGCTGGTGGAGCCGCTGCTGGACTCTGCCGGGTCCCTGCTGAGCCCGGACCTGAGCTGGGTGGTTTACCCCAACAGTGGAGAGGACTGGGTCTCTGAGCAGGGGTGAGTTTTAATACTGACGACACAGATTCAACCTCAAAGAATATCACAGAAAACCATCAAAGGGCCGGTTATATAGACTTTAGGAAATTATATTAAGGTTTAACAGCAGCTAAGAAGACTATGAAACACTCTGAGCCTCCATATTAAAGAATGATGGACTCATTTTAGGAACTTATTACTGTCATAGAAAGATCACTTATTAATGAAGTAAAGACCACATACTGTTTGTAAGAAGAGGACGTAGTCGTTGTGACGTCTCTCATTGGTTTGTGGACGTTTTCAAGATTTGAGTTCGACGATTTCACCGTCACCATTTTGGTTGTTTTGCAACCAGTGAACAGGAAGAGACCATATATGGACTGAGGAGGAGTAACATATACAGCTCTGGCAGGCGGCAACCTCCAGTTCTTCTAAGCTTCATGTGTTAAAGCTGCATTCTCTCTAGTGTCCACCAGGGGGCGACTCCTCTGGTTGTATAGAAGTCTATGAGAAAATGACTCTACTTCTCTCTTGATTTATTACCTCAGTAAACATTGTAAACATGAGTTTATGGTCTCAATCTCTAGTTTCAAGTCTTCTTCAATACAGCATGATGTTCATTTAGTACATTATGGTCCATTTAGAGTCAAACAGACCATAAAGCAGGGGATGCTTTAGGGCGGGGCTACACGCTGATTGACAGGTCTCTACCAGAGACGTATACGGCGTCTCTACGTCACTCCTCCTCAGTCCATATATGGTCACTTCCTGTTTACTGGATGCTAAAAAACAACAACATGGCGACTAAATGCTGAACTCAAGGCTTCAAAACCTCCACAAACAAACGAGAGACGTCACCATGACTACGTCCACTTCTTCTCTCAGAACATGAGGACTGAGCTTCAACAGGAACACTCACCAACGTTTTTGGCACTTTTTTACTTTGTATTTGCTCCTTTTTACTCCACAAGTATTTAACTCAGTCATCGGTTACTTTGCAGATTAGGACAAAACATATGATTTTTATTTATATGAAATCATATAAATAAAGTATATAAGTAATAAAATAATGCATTAATAACAATGATACAATAATAAAACAGTACATAATGATGTAAACACTTACTTTTACCTTTCATACTGTAAGTACATTTTCCTCATGATACTTTTTGTGCTTTTCTTCATTTTGAATGCAGCACTTTTACTTATGAAGGAGTATTTTTACTTTTACTAAAGGATGTGAGTACTTTGTCCACCACTGTTGACTGTTTCGTGTTGTCTTTTACTAATAAAGGTGGTTAACGTCTGAGAAAACTGCAGCATCGATACTTGAACTAAGTCCCACATGGATGAAGCAAGGTGCTGATTTAATCGGTAAGGATTGTTTTCTCTCCACTTTAACCCTCAGGCATCACTATTTTAATTCATGTTGTCTGTGTTATAATACATGTTATTCTCCCGGTGTCCACTAGAGGCATCACTACTGTATTATAGAGATAATACATGTTATTCTCCCGGTGTCCACTAGAGGCATCACTGCTGTATTATAGAGATAATACGTGTTATTCTCCCGGTGTCCACTAGAGGCATCACTGCTGTATTATAGAGATAATACGTGTTATTCTCCCGGTGTCCACTAGAGGCATCACTGCTGTATTATAGAGATAATACGTGTTATTCTCCCGGTGTCCACTAGAGGCATCACTGCTGTATTATAGAGATAATACGTGTTATTCTCCCGGTGTCCACTAGAGGCATCACTGCTGTATTATAGAGATAATACGTGTTATTCTCCCGGTGTTCACTAGAGGCATCACTGCTGTATTATAGAGATAATACGTGCTATTCTCCGGGTGTCCACTAGAGGCATCACTGCTGTATTATAGAGATAATACGTGCTATTCTCCGGGTGTCCACTAGAGGCATCACTGCTGTATTATAGAGATAATACGTGTTATTCTCCCGGTGTCCACTAGAGGCATCACTACTGTATTATAGAGATAATACATGCTATTCTCCGGGTGTCCACTAGAGGCATCACTGCTGTATTATAGAGATAATACATGTTATTCTCCTGGTGTCCACTAGGAGGCATCACTGCTGTATTATAGAGATAATACATGTTATTCTCCTGGTGTCCACTAGAGGCATCACTACTGTATTATAGAGATAATACATGCTATTCTCCGGGTGTCCACTAGAGGCATCACTACTGTATTATAGAGATAATACATGTTATTCTCCTGGTGTCCACTAGAGGCATCACTACTGTATTATAGAGATAATACATGCTATTCTCCGGGTGTCCACTAGAGGCATCACTGCTGTATTATAGAGATAATACATGCTATTCTCCGGGTGTCCACTAGAGGCATCACTGCTGTATTATAGAGATAATACATGTTATTCTCCTGGTGTCCACTAGGAGGCATCACTGCTGTATTATAGAGATAATACATGCTATTCTCCGGGTGTCCACTAGAGGCATCACTACTGTATTATAGAGATAATACATGTTATTCTCCTGGTGTCCACTAGAGGCATCACTGCTGTATTATAGAGATAATACATGTTATTCTCCTGGTGTCCACTAGAGGCATCACTGCTGTATTATAGAGATAATACATGTTATTCTCCTGGTGTCCACTAGAGGCATCACTGCTGTATTATAGAGATAATACATGTTATTCTCCTGGTGTCCACTAGAGGCATCACTACTGTATTATAGAGATAATACATGCTATTCTCCGGGTGTCCACTAGAGGCATCACTGCTGTATTATAGAGATAATACATGCTATTCTCCGGGTGTCCACTAGAGGCATCACTGCTGTATTATAGAGATAATACATGTTATTCTCCTGGTGTCCACTAGGAGGCATCACTGCTGTATTATAGAGATAATACATGCTATTCTCCGGGTGTCCACTAGAGGCATCACTACTGTATTATAGAGATAATACATGTTATTCTCCTGGTGTCCACTAGAGGCATCACTGCTGTATTATAGAGATAATACATGTTATTCTCCTGGTGTCCACTAGAGGCATCACTGCTGTATTATAGAGATAATACATGTTATTCTCCTGGTGTCCACTAGAGGCATCACTGCTGTATTATAGAGATAATACATGTTATTCTCCTGGTGTCCACTAGAGGCATCACTACTGTATTATAGAGATAATACATGCTATTCTCCTGGTGTCCACTAGAGGCATCACTACTGTATTATAGAGATAATACATGCTATTCTCCTGGTGTCCACTAGAGGCATCACTGCTGTATTATAGAGATAATACATGCTATTCTCCGGGTGTCCACTAGAGGCATCACTGCTGTATTATAGAGATAATACATGTTATTCTCCTGGTGTCCACTAGAGGCATCACTGCTGTATTATAGAGATAATACATGCTATTCTCCTGGTGTCCACTAGAGGCATCACTACTGTATTATGGAGCACAGCAGTGTTTAATGCATCAAAATCAATGATGGTAATAATCGTTTATATATCACAGATTGAGCATTTAGCATCGAGTTTAGTTGATGTTTGTTCAATATTTAACTCGGTGAAAGTGGACCATAATATTACAATTTTGTATTTTTTAACAGTTTTAGGAAGGGGACATTTGAGGGGACAATTGTCTGACAAAATAAAAATGAAACAAAATCAATATTTTTGATAATCATTGACATATCCCATAATCCCCCGAATATTTAGTATTCAGAAAATAATTCACTTTCATTTAGTTAAAGTTGAAAATAATATTAATATATATTTTTTTATACTAAAGTAACTTCATTTAAGGTTTGAGTTTTGTCCCGTTCTCCTGTATTTCCTGTTCTGAGTCTCTGTGGTTGTTCGTTCTTTAGGAGGTTGCTGCCGCATCGCTCCGGCTCACATAGCAGAGTTACGACGACGGTTAAAAACAAGCTGCACGTCTTCAGCCTCTGCAGTTTAACTGGAAGGAAACTAAAACGATGATTGTTGAGAAGAAAGACGTCTGATCCAGGAGTTTATAAAAAATCTTAATTCATTGTAAAATAAGCAATAAATAAACCACGACATCAAATCACACGATGACATCTGTACAAACTGTGTCTGCACATGAACATGAAAATAAACGTGCATGTCTTCACTTTCTGAGGTTTCACATTTTTGAATGATTTCGAGGGATTCCACTGTCACTTCTTTAAGAACGGGGATCGTGGACGCAGCGGTCTGACTGGAGGGTTCACAAAAACGAAAATGTCAACTCACCTGCACAAGGAGTTATCGTCTGAGAACAGAATTTATAGCAAATGTTTTGCAGATGGCAGTAGTTGAATAAAATGTGAGTTTAACGAGATGTGCTATTAAGCAAAATTAACAAAATAGCAGGATTGGAGTTCAAGACAACACCAACCGTTAAAAGTTAAAAGCTGTGAGGAATCTTGACCTTTGACTCTTTTTGACATTTGTATTAAAAGATAACTTAAAACGTTCTATGGCGATTGGACAGACGATCATGTAACTAAGAGCAAATCTTGTGCTTGACCACGCCCTTCTTTGGCAACGCCGTCGCCCCCTATTGGTCAATTTTAAGAAACAAACATTTCGGGGACGTTTCACCGGCTAAATTAAAAATATCCAGCAAGTTTGGTGAACTTTGTACAAACTGTCTAGATTTATGGCCGACGTTGCGGCCTCCGCAAGTGGCGCCCCCTATTGAGCAATTTAAAAATGTCTTTAAACAAATGGTTCAACGTCGTCATGAAACCTGTCCTGCCAGTTTTGTGGTGTTTAAAGTCTGATTAATGAAGTTTTTATGTAAATCAGAGTTATGACTTTTCAAAGTGCACCTTTTAATTATAGCGCCACCATCAGGCCGATTGGAGTCATATTTCTTGGCCAGCGCAAAACTGGCAAGAATCTCACATTTCTGAAGAAAAATAAAAAGTTTGAGGCCGTAGTTGGATGTGCCGTTAAGGGAAATTAATATTTTTGTGTTTGCCAAATGTCGTCATGGTTTTTGAGACTTTCTTTTACACAACAAACAAACTTTAGCTTGTTTGAAACGGAAGCATTAGCAGCTCGAACAGCAACAGTCTGTGTGCCTTTAACACGTTTTCTGCTTTAATAAGTTGTTGCTGCTCAGTGATGATTTTCACTTCCTGTGAAGCTGCTGTTCTTTCTATAGATGAAGCCCCCCTAAAATGTTCTTCAGCCCCCCCAAATAATTTGGCATTATTGGCTTTAAAAAAAAAAAACTTTTTTCTTTTTTTTTTGGTGATGTCATTAAATTAAACTATTGTTCTCACATGGACAAGTTATTTATAACTCTAACATGCTACATATGTGCGTGCGTTCTGGTTTGTATGTTTTCTCCCCCTTCAAATTACAATCCAACAGCCATCATCATACTGAACGATATAAAGCTCGATATTAAGCTCACATCCAGTGTAAGACTCTGGTGCTAGCCTACAGGGCAGTGAAAGGAACAGCTCCTTCCTATCTCCAGGCCATGGTCAAGCCCTACACCCCCGCCCAACCACTTCGCTCTGCTGCCTCGGGGCGATTGGTTGCCCCGTCGCTCAGAGGTCCCTGCGGCCGATCGACCCGGTCGCGGCTGTTTTCTGTCCTGGCCCCACAGTGGTGGAATGAACTCCCCACTGACGTCAGGACAGCAGAGTCGCTGCCCATCTTTCATCAGGCTGAAGACTCACCTCTTCAAGAAGTACGACCCTGAGCCTTCCACTTAGCACTTACTTAGCATCTATTGTATTCATACTAGCTTATTGCACTTATTGTATTCATATTAGTTTGTGGCACTTATTGCATTCGTTTGTTTCTGCACTGTACGTTGGCTCTGGTTTATGCTCTTAGATGCTTGTTTGAAGAAAGGAGATGCACTTATGACTTCTGGTGACTAGTTGTTCTCTCAAAAACCGATGTTGAATACACTTATTGTAAGTCACTATGACCCTGAAATTCGGTCTCTTGTGTTATCATATACTGAATGCAAGCAAAACTACAGAGCAAAATCACACTCTTTCTGCTTGAACCAATCTATGAACTGTCTGAAACAATGATATCCACGGCCCCAAAAAAAATTGGCAAACATGCCACTCCCCTTGGGGCTAAGCCCCTCCCTTATCTGAATCCTAGAAACGCCCCTGCCTCCAACCAATACTGACTTTCAACAGAACAATTGATTTAAACCACTAAAAAACTACAATATGACACCATGTCTTAAAAAAACACCAAGTAAAAGTCTGGTGATATTCTATATTTTCTGTATTTCTGCCATAAACACTCACTGATGCATCAAATGTGTATTAATCCGACGCTGAAAGTAGTCCCCAACTAAAACACTATGTAGTCCACCGTAGTACTACACCAGCAGCTCAGCTTACAGTTAGAGACGAGCTGGTGAACATAGTTCATTTAGCAGCTAAAGAGACAGATATTTGGTGGTGGAGACCAAAAATAGAGCTAAAAGAGAGTAAAATGGACTCTTATTCATCAGGTGACACAAAGACTCCTGATGAATCATCAGGTTGATGTGTAACTAATGGATGTGGAGATAAAAATGTGCTTCTGGTGGCCAAAAAATGGAGTTATTGGAGTTTTAACAATAAAACTATATCTATTTAAAGTTTAGGTCTTCAGTAGAACCAAACGTCAGTGCACGAGACAGTAAGCAGGTCCACCATGGGACCTTGTTCAACACATTCTGACCATTATTCGTCTCTCCTGTTGACGACCGTACGATGTTTTCTGATATAAAGTCCCGCGGTGGACCTGTCTCTATACAGAGACAGGATAAAAGCTTTGTTCTGTAACTCGAGCCTCCGCATGAACTACTTTATCACCTTCATACAAACCCTGTAAAGAAAGAAGTGAAGTATTAAATGTGTTATAAAGAGACAAAGGTTGAATATAAACTATTTGATTTGGCTGATAAATATTTACTCACATGTGGATTTTTAACACTTTCTGTTTCTAAAGCTTCTAAAAAACATTGTTCTTTATAAAATCCTCAGACACGTAAATAGTGTTTTTATCAGTTATGTGATCGAGCGCCAAGTTACAAAAATTCAGAGGTGCACGACCAAATGCCGGCTTCACTGTTGCGAGATCAAAGGAAGCTCGACACATTGTTGGTCTTTGCTGGACCTGGACCTGGACCTGGCCAGACCTCAGCGTCTCAGTGTGTGACGTCTTCCTCGAGGTCGCTGTCGGGGGGGCCCCTCTGTCTGTACTCTGTTGTGTTGGACAGACGTCTCCAGCCGCCGTCTCTCTGACTCCCCGTACTGTGAGAACGTCCCAGGAGGCCCAGGCGCTCGGACGCCATCCTCTCCTGGGCCTCCTCGGCGGCGGCGGCGCTCTCGTGGGCGCTTTCCGGGCCCAGGTGGAGCTGGTTGTGGTGGTGGAAGTCGTGGCGCAGGTTCTCCAGGTTCAGAGCCCAGGGGCCGAGCTTCTGCCAGTTGACCCTCTGGAAGGCCATGATGCAGTGCAGGTTCCCCCCCACCTGTGAGCCGGAGAACGACTTCTGTTAGAGACGCGTCAGGACAATCGGCAACAGCGGATCATAAAACTCACTGATCGGATCAGCACGAATGAAACAAAGGAGCAAATCTAACTTTTAGATCCCTGATCACTTGTTTTAGCCGCTGATACTAATTATTGATCGTTGATGATCCACATCAACAGACATGTTGGGTTAGTGAGGTAGGTGTGACTGTGAGCCTGAATGGTTGTCTGTCTCAGTCCTGCCGGAATCCGGCCCCACGCAACCCAGACTAGGATAAGAGGTTAAGAGGTTACAGATAAAAATACTACGAGATGCAGTCGTTGCAACAACATGTGATGCTGACTAGTGGAGCAACGGATCATAGAACTCAGGGTTCACATCGGATCACTGATCGGATCAGCACAAAAGAAACAAGGGAGCAAATATAACTTTTAGATCCATGACCACATTTCAAAACATAAATGACGTCCTGATCACATGTTTTACTGACGATGGTTCTCCTCCAACATTCAGTAGAACATGTGTTTCTAGTCTCTGATCTCTGATCATGTTTCATTGTAAACAACCAATCAGTGTTTAAAGCAACAGGAGGAGAGCTAGTAACGTTAGCAGCACCGCTAACGGCTAACCAACAGGAGGAGAGCTAGTAACGTTAGCAGCACCGCTAACGGCTAACCAACAGGAGGAGAGCTAGTAGCGTTAGCAGCACCGCTAACGGCTAACCAACAGGAGGAGAGCTAGTAGCGTTAGCAGCACCACTAACGGCTAACCAACAGGAGGCGAGCTAGTAACGTTAGCAGCACCGTTAACGGCTAACCAACAGGAGGAGAGCTAGTAACGTTAGCAGCACCGCTAACGGCTAACCAACGGAGGTTCACTTCAGTTACATCATGATGCCTTCAGGCTCTGCTCAGTGAACATGAGTACTGGCTGAAGGTACATTATAACGTTATCATGATGTGTTCTCATGTCATCTGTAAAATGTAGTTTTGGTGATGAACTAGAATAAATCCAGTAGTTTGAAGGAGATGTTTTTCATTAATCTGAGGTTCACATGAGTGTAGAACTGTGAGGAGGGTCAGTATGGATCACGGATCCACTACGGTCCTCTACAGCACTGATCAGTAACATCTAGGACAACATGCGTAACGAGTCGGTTGAACCTTCTTGGTCTTGCGGCGCTGGATCCCTCTCTCCGTGTGACGGATGTCCAGGTATTCTGGGTTTTGCGTGTTGAGGTCGGTCACGATGTCGAGCCATCTGAAAGAAGAGGCTCCATGTTAAAACGGCTCAGATCCAGAACCCGATCCAACAGAACCACTACTTACTTTTTACAGTGGATGGCTGGGTGCTTCCTGCTGGGCTCACCGATCAGGATCCAGTGCTCCGTTTCATTGGTGGCCAAAGGGCCCCTTTAAAGAAAGAGCATCTATTGTTTTTAATGCTATATAAGAACAGAGTATCGATAGAAGTACTACTACTACTGCTACTACTACTACGACCCTAAAGATAACTCTGTCCCTGAAAGCCACCATAGTTCTCTCCACCAACTAGAGAACCTGCCACACAAACCACAAGCTATGCCACTAAAACCTGCACACTGTCCCTTTAAGGACCACTAAAAAGAGATAAATCAGTCGTGACAATGATGGAGCGGTGACTCCTACCTGTAGGCCTTAGCAGCTTTGAGGGGCGTGGCCTCGAAGCCCACGGGGCAGAAGTAGTGGTTCTGGCAGTGGTAGATGTAGGCCATGGACTCGTCCGTCAGACCTTGAGTCAGTTTCATCAACGCGCCTTCAGCTGCAAACATCTGAGAGGTTAAACCACTTCCTGTCTCCTCGTGAGACCACGTGGCGGCTGTTTGGGGTTTTTGTGACGGCGGTCGCTCACCTGTCTCTCCGGCCGTCTTGTGTTTCCCGTGTGGTTTGTACAGAATGTACGAGCAGCCTCGCACGCGGAAGTTGTCGTTGATTTGTCTGAACCAGCTGAGAGAGAGATTCACTGATCACTGAGCTGCAGACGGTGAGGAGGGTGTATTTAACAAAGAAGCAGCTGTGTTTACCGCATCAGGGTGGCGTTTCCGGTGAAAGGACCGAACTTGATCTCTTCAAAAGGCGGCTGGAACCCCAGAATGTGCAGAGCCTCCTCCTGAGAGACGGGGGGCAGACTGAGAGAACACACAGTTAGTGTGTGAGGACTTCTTCTTATGTTCAATCGTGGGTATTTATTCTATACTTTTTACTCCCTAATTTGAACGAGATGAGAGGTAATCAAATACTCGTTTTTGTCAAAACAGCTTCAATGACCAAATGAACTGTTTGAGGAATAAATCAGTGTAATATAATCTGTGTTTATGTTCCATCTGTAATCCTTAATGTTTCAGTGTAAATACACCTGAACTCACGTTTATTCCTCTTTGTTTACCTTTTTGTTTTACGTCTCCATGCTTTTACTGGTAACCCCGTGTTTAACGTCACATTGCTATGAATTGTGGGTAATTCCCTCAGGCGAAGTCTGCAGAACTAAACCCTCACAGAGGACCAGCTGCTCACCTTCCTGCACCCAGAGTGCTGTACAGGAAGTTCCAGCAGGAAATGAGAGAAGAGATCCCACATGACGTCTTGTACTGTGGCCGACTGATGCAGTACCTGCAACAGAGAGTAAAACACACAATGAACGAGATTACAAGCGTTTAACACACCACCTGTCCTACATCAGTGCAAGACACACATACTATGTAATTGTTTAGTCTCTTTTTGTGGTAGTTTTGTGTTTCTTTGTCATAGTTTTGTGTCTCTTTGTGGTTGTTTGTTGTTTTGTGTCTCTTTGTGGTTGTGTTGTGTTCGGGTTGCCTGAACAGTTTTGAAGAAGTGAACTCAGAACTACCATCTCCTGAGGTCCAGCACTTTTCTATGTTTGACCTCCTCCAGCGAGGCGTGAGGAGGGACGTCCTGCAGGTTTCTGCTGGGTCTGTCTGAAGACTTCATCTTCTTGGTGCTGATTTTCTTCACGTTACCTGAAATACAGCATCAGTCAGTGGAGTCACTTCATGGTTCCCTCTGTTGATCACCACATATGTGTTGTAAACAAGCTGATAGTGTTTTTAGTTCAGAGGGCGAGAACTAAATTCAGTTTCATATTGATTGTCATTATTATGTCGACCCAACTTCTTCCTCTTTGTCGTTGTTTTGGTTAATTTTGTAAAAAGAGAAAAAAGTAAGTTTAGAAGTAGTAGAAGTGAAACCAAAGCATAGTTTACATTCAGTTCTTCCTTCAGTCAGTGGAGGTTAAACGACTACAGAGCACATCAATACAAACTTCGTGTACACATTTAAACATCCACAACATGCTTCTTACTTGTTCTGATTTTTCTGGTGAGCACAGCGTTGAAGTCCGTGGTGTCGATCTCCCAGGCCAGAATGGGTTTACCGTGACCGGAGGACACCTCATCCATGTCGCAGTCCCCGTCCGAGCCCACGTGGGCCCCTCCAGACCGGCCGGCGCCGAGGTCCACCGAGGCTCTGGGCTTCCCCGCGGACGGCCCCTCGTCCTGCCGGTTGGGGACGGCGTCCCCGGTGACGGCGTTCGGGGGCCGGTACACGGAGGCGGCCTGGTTGAGGAGAGCGTAATCGGAGCAGATGGTGTAGAACTTCTCCCTGGAGTGAGTAACCGGACACGTCCACGGCAGGTGGAGCTCGGCGCTCGAGGCTCTTCTCACTCTGGCGGCGTCCCGGGAGAGGGAGCCCACGAGGCCGCGGTCCTCCTCCCCATCGGTGGGCTGCTGCAGACCTGACGGACCCGACGCCCCGGCAAGGTTCGCTCCTTGACCGTCTGACGTGTTCGGCATCGAACGACAGAATCAGCTGACTGTGGCGTGGAGGTGGAGGCTGTGTTGTCTGGTGATGAAAGGACAGACTCAGAGAACATCTCATATGCAGATGAGATGTGTTATTATATTAATAACTGGATCAGCTGACGGCTCGGTGACCGTTAATCTTCCTGGAGTCCACAGGAAGGACAAATTACAGTACATACAATACATAGTACATACATGATGTAAAACATACAGTTATAACAGTACAGTCAGAGACTTGGATGTTTACTATCAGAACTATAGACATTATGCATCCATAACTTCTTCAGAGAAGAACTAATCATCATCATCAAAGTCCTGAATGTCGTACTTTGTATCAAATAAAAACAAAAACTAGAAATCATTTGCTCTCTGTTGAACGTTAATCAAACACAGATATATGTCACATTCGATGTAATAAAGACCAATAATAGAATAAAATGTCCTGTCTGATGTCATCATACATGTTCTCACTAATAATGTAATACCTCTCAGGTGTGTCTTTATTTTTAAACTAATGATGTAATGATTTTTAATAGATGTATAATATTCATATATCATGCTATTTTAAATGAAATTCTCAAAACACAGAATGTACATGAACATAGTATCAGAAGTATCTGACATTTCATTTCAGTGTTGATTTTTATTACATTTTGGTCTTTAATTCAGTTTCACTCTTTGTTCAATAATGTAGCATTTTTTTGAAATTATTACATTATAATTGACTTCTAATTAGATTATAATCTTGTAAAATGGTGTCTAATAATGTATTATTATTTTATTATTATTAATATTTTATTTTATTTGTATTACACGTTATATGTTGTTTCGTTGGTGAACCAGACTGAACGTGAAACATTACCATCATTGGTGATCTATTGATGACATCACGAGCAGATATCTTCGGGTTATTGTTGTTATTGTTGTTATTGATGTTATTGATGTTGTTGATCACTGACTCACCTGTTTGTTACATGTAAACACGCCCAGCTGTTATTTCATCATCATACATCCTCGTGCAGCGGGCTGAGGACCCGGATGGTGAACTCTACCGACAGACCGGCACCGGTCCGTGACCGTCAGCTCGGTACACGTTAGAATAGCGAAGGATAAATAATAACAATAATAAGAATAAATCCGAGCCGTCGTCCTCCGGACGGACCAGCCTTCACTTCCGGTGCAGCTTCAACGGACCGTACCATTCTGAGCAGCAGCAGCAGGGGGGGCGGAAATATTCAACGCTTCATATTAACATGAAAACACTGTCAAGTCCAAACGTTATGTGTTGTGTTAAAGATAGTATATCATGCTATTGTGTGATATTTACTTTAAACGTCACGTGACTTTATTTTAAGGCGTGTCAGTGACGCCTGGATCGATCCAACGGTTCAAACGGTTTTAACCAATCAGAGAGCGGCGGCGGCGGCTCTCTAAACTTCAGACGGAAGGTGAGTCTGTTCTGTTTCTTTAGAGCTTTAAAATATCACGTTTCTGACGTCAGAGGAGACCAGAACCACCATGGAACCCGTTCGGTCTGGTTCTAACTGTTCACGTCCGGTCCCACATGGAACGGGTTCCTCCTAGGTCCACATGACGGTCTGCCATTAAGACCTTTTAAACCAGGGGTCCCAAACTCAAGGCCCGCGGCCGAATCCGGCCCGTCACGTCATTTTATGTGGCCCGCGAATCCGCCAGCAGAAAAAATTAATAAAAAATGTGAAGTTAGACTTGATAGCAACAATATCCACATAGTCGAAGTTATGAGATAGAAAGTCATAACTATGATAGAAAGTCATAATTATGATAGAAAGTTATAACTATGATAGAAAGTTATAACTATGATAGAAAGTCATAATTATGATAGAAAGTTATAACTATGATAGAAAGTCATAATTATGATAGAAAGTTATAACTATGATAGAAAGTTATAACTATGATAGAAAGTCATAACTATGATAGAAAGTCATAATTATGATAGAAAGTTATAACTATGATAGAAAGTCATAATTATGATAGAAAGTTATAACTATGATAGAAAGTTATAACTATGATAGAAAGTCATAACTATGATAGAAAGTCATAATTATGATAGAAAGTCATAATTATGATAGAAAGTCATAACTATGATAGAAAGTCATAATTATGATAGAAAGTTATAACTATGATAGAAAGTCATAATTATGATAGAAAGTTATAACTATGATAGAAAGTTATAACTATGATAGAAAGTCATAACTATGATAGAAAGTCATAACTATGATAGAAAGTCATAATTATGATAGAAAGTCATAACTATGATAGAAAGTCATAATTATGATAGAAAGTCATAATTATGATAGAAAGTCATAATTATGATAGAAAGTTATAACTATGATAGAAAGTTATAACTATGATAGAAAGTCATAACTATGATAGAAAGTCATAATTATGATAGAAAGTTATAACTATGATAGAAAGTCATAACTATGATAGAAAGTCATAACTATGATAGAAAGTCATAATTATGATAGAAAGTCATAACTATGATAGAAAGTCATAATTATGATAGAAAGTTATAACTATGATAGAAAGTCATAATTATGATAGAAAGTTATAACTATGATAGAAAGTCATAATTATGATAGAAAGTTATAACTATGATAGAAAGTCATAATTATGATAGAAAGTCATAACTATGATAGAAAGTCATAATTATGATAGAAAGTCATAATTATGATAGAAAGTCATAATTATGATAGAAAGTTATAATTATGATAGAAAGTCATAATTATGATAGAAAGTCATAATTATGATAGAAAGTCATAATTATGATAGAAAGTTATAACTATGATAGAAAGTCATAATTATGATAGAAAGTCATAATTATGATAGAAAGTTATAACTATGATAGAAAGTCATAATTATGATAGAAAGTTATAACTATGATAGAAAGTCATAATTATGATAGAAAGTCATAACTATGATAGAAAGTCATAATTATGATAGAAAGTCATAACTATGATAGAAAGTCATAATTATGATAGAAAGTCATAACTATGATAGAAAGTCATAACTATGATAGAAAGTTATAACCATGATAGAAAGTTATAACTATGATAGAAAGTCATAATTATGATAGAAAGTCATAACTATGATAGAAAGTCATAATTATGATAGAAAGTCATAACTATGATAGAAAGTCATAATTATGATAGAAAGTCATAACTATGATAGAAAGTCATAATTATGATAGAAAGTCATAATTATGATAGAAAGTTATAATTATGATAGAAAGTCATAACTATGATAGAAAGTCATAATTATGATAGAAAGTCATAACTATGATAGAAAGTCATAATTATGATAGAAAGTCATAACTATGATAGAAAGTTATAATTATGATAGAAAGTCATAATTATGATAGAAAGTCATAACTATGATAGAAAGTCATAACTATGATAGAAAGTCATAATTATGATAGAAAGTCATAATTATGATAGAAAGTTATAACTATGATAGAAAGTCATAATTATGATAGAAAGTCATAACTATGATAGAAAGTTATAACTATGATAGAAAGTCATAATTATGATAGAAAGTCATAACTATGATAGAAAGTTATAACTATGATAGAAAGTTATAACTATGATAGAAAGTCATAATTATGATAGAAAGTCATAATTATGATAGAAAGTCATAACTATGATAGAAAGTTATAACTATGATAGAAAGTTATAACTATGATAGAAAGTTATAATTATGATAGAAAGTCATAACTATGATAGAAAGTTATAACTATGATAGAAAGTTATAATTATGATAGAAAGTCATAATTATGATAGAAAGTTATAACTATGATAGAAAGTTATAACTATGATAGAAAGTCATAATTATGATAGAAAGTCATAACTATGATAGAAAGTTATAACTATGATAGAAAGTCATAATTATGATAGAAAGTTATAACTATGATAGAAAGTCATAACTATGATAGAAAGTTATAACTATGATAGAAAGTTATAATTATGATAGAAAGTTATAACTATGATAGAAAGTCATAACTATGATAGAAAGTTATAACTATGATAGAAAGTCATAACTATGATAGAAAGTCATAACTATGATAGAAAGTCATAATTATGATAGAAAGTCATAACTATGATAGAAAGTCATAATTATGATAGAAAGTCATAATTATGATAGAAAGTCATAATTATGATAGAAAGTTATAACTATGATAGAAAGTTATAACTATGATAGAAAGTCATAACTATGATAGAAAGTCATAATTATGATAGAAAGTTATAACTATGATAGAAAGTCATAACTATGATAGAAAGTCATAACTATGATAGAAAGTCATAATTATGATAGAAAGTCATAACTATGATAGAAAGTCATAATTATGATAGAAAGTTATAACTATGATAGAAAGTCATAATTATGATAGAAAGTTATAACTATGATAGAAAGTCATAATTATGATAGAAAGTTATAACTATGATAGAAAGTCATAATTATGATAGAAAGTCATAACTATGATAGAAAGTCATAATTATGATAGAAAGTTATAATTATGATAGAAAGTCATAATTATGATAGAAAGTCATAATTATGATAGAAAGTCATAATTATGATAGAAAGTTATAACTATGATAGAAAGTCATAATTATGATAGAAAGTCATAATTATGATAGAAAGTTATAACTATGATAGAAAGTCATAATTATGATAGAAAGTTATAACTATGATAGAAAGTCATAATTATGATAGAAAGTCATAACTATGATAGAAAGTCATAATTATGATAGAAAGTCATAACTATGATAGAAAGTCATAATTATGATAGAAAGTCATAACTATGATAGAAAGTCATAACTATGATAGAAAGTTATAACCATGATAGAAAGTTATAACTATGATAGAAAGTCATAATTATGATAGAAAGTCATAACTATGATAGAAAGTCATAATTATGATAGAAAGTCATAACTATGATAGAAAGTCATAATTATGATAGAAAGTCATAACTATGATAGAAAGTCATAATTATGATAGAAAGTCATAACTATGATAGAAAGTCATAATTATGATAGAAAGTCATAATTATGATAGAAAGTCATAACTATGATAGAAAGTCATAATTATGATAGAAAGTCATAACTATGATAGAAAGTCATAATTATGATAGAAAGTCATAACTATGATAGAAAGTCATAATTATGATAGAAAGTCATAATTATGATAGAAAGTTATAATTATGATAGAAAGTCATAACTATGATAGAAAGTCATAATTATGATAGAAAGTCATAACTATGATAGAAAGTCATAATTATGATAGAAAGTCATAACTATGATAGAAAGTTATAATTATGATAGAAAGTCATAATTATGATAGAAAGTCATAACTATGATAGAAAGTCATAACTATGATAGAAAGTCATAATTATGATAGAAAGTCATAATTATGATAGAAAGTTATAACTATGATAGAAAGTCATAATTATGATAGAAAGTCATAACTATGATAGAAAGTTATAACTATGATAGAAAGTCATAATTATGATAGAAAGTCATAACTATGATAGAAAGTTATAACTATGATAGAAAGTTATAACTATGATAGAAAGTCATAATTATGATAGAAAGTCATAATTATGATAGAAAGTCATAACTATGATAGAAAGTTATAACTATGATAGAAAGTTATAACTATGATAGAAAGTTATAATTATGATAGAAAGTCATAACTATGATAGAAAGTTATAACTATGATAGAAAGTTATAATTATGATAGAAAGTCATAATTATGATAGAAAGTTATAACTATGATAGAAAGTTATAACTATGATAGAAAGTCATAATTATGATAGAAAGTCATAACTATGATAGAAAGTTATAACTATGATAGAAAGTTATAATTATGATAGAAAGTTATAACTATGATAGAAAGTCATAACTATGATAGAAAGTTATAACTATGATAGAAAGTTATAATTATGATAGAAAGTTATAACTATGATAGAAAGTCATAACTATGATAGAAAGTTATAACTATGATAGAAAGTCATAACTATGATAGAAAGTCATAACTATGATAGAAAGTCATAATTATGATAGAAAGTCATAACTATGATAGAAAGTCATAATTATGATAGAAAGTCATAATTATGATAGAAAGTCATAATTATGATAGAAAGTTATAACTATGATAGAAAGTTATAACTATGATAGAAAGTCATAACTATGATAGAAAGTCATAATTATGATAGAAAGTTATAACTATGATAGAAAGTCATAACTATGATAGAAAGTCATAACTATGATAGAAAGTCATAATTATGATAGAAAGTCATAACTATGATAGAAAGTCATAATTATGATAGAAAGTTATAACTATGATAGAAAGTCATAATTATGATAGAAAGTTATAACTATGATAGAAAGTCATAATTATGATAGAAAGTTATAACTATGATAGAAAGTCATAATTATGATAGAAAGTCATAACTATGATAGAAAGTCATAATTATGATAGAAAGTTATAATTATGATAGAAAGTCATAATTATGATAGAAAGTCATAATTATGATAGAAAGTCATAATTATGATAGAAAGTTATAACTATGATAGAAAGTCATAATTATGATAGAAAGTCATAATTATGATAGAAAGTTATAACTATGATAGAAAGTCATAATTATGATAGAAAGTTATAACTATGATAGAAAGTCATAATTATGATAGAAAGTCATAACTATGATAGAAAGTCATAATTATGATAGAAAGTCATAACTATGATAGAAAGTCATAATTATGATAGAAAGTCATAACTATGATAGAAAGTCATAACTATGATAGAAAGTTATAACCATGATAGAAAGTTATAACTATGATAGAAAGTCATAATTATGATAGAAAGTCATAACTATGATAGAAAGTCATAATTATGATAGAAAGTCATAACTATGATAGAAAGTCATAATTATGATAGAAAGTCATAACTATGATAGAAAGTCATAATTATGATAGAAAGTCATAACTATGATAGAAAGTTATAATTATGATAGAAAGTCATAACTATGATAGAAAGTCATAATTATGATAGAAAGTCATAACTATGATAGAAAGTCATAATTATGATAGAAAGTCATAACTATGATAGAAAGTTATAATTATGATAGAAAGTCATAATTATGATAGAAAGTCATAACTATGATAGAAAGTCATAACTATGATAGAAAGTCATAATTATGATAGAAAGTCATAATTATGATAGAAAGTTATAACTATGATAGAAAGTCATAATTATGATAGAAAGTCATAACTATGATAGAAAGTTATAACTATGATAGAAAGTCATAACTATGATAGA
The DNA here is from genome assembly GCF_050575085.1 of Anarhichas minor. Taxonomy (NCBI): domain Eukaryota; kingdom Metazoa; phylum Chordata; class Actinopteri; order Perciformes; family Anarhichadidae; genus Anarhichas; species Anarhichas minor. The sequence goes on along the minus strand of NW_027466554.1, from coordinate 17,412 downwards.
AAGTTATAACTATGATAGAAAGTCATAATTATGATAGAAAGTCATAACTATGATAGAAAGTTATAACTATGATAGAAAGTTATAACTATGATAGAAAGTCATAATTATGATAGAAAGTCATAATTATGATAGAAAGTCATAACTATGATAGAAAGTTATAACTATGATAGAAAGTTATAACTATGATAGAAAGTTATAATTATGATAGAAAGTCATAACTATGATAGAAAGTTATAACTATGATAGAAAGTTATAATTATGATAGAAAGTCATAATTATGATAGAAAGTTATAACTATGATAGAAAGTTATAACTATGATAGAAAGTCATAATTATGATAGAAAGTCATAACTATGATAGAAAGTTATAACTATGATAGAAAGTTATAATTATGATAGAAAGTTATAACTATGATAGAAAGTCATAACTATGATAGAAAGTTATAACTATGATAGAAAGTTATAATTATGATAGAAAGTTATAACTATGATAGAAAGTCATAACTATGATAGAAAGTTATAACTATGATAGAAAGTTATAACTATGATAGAAAGTTATAACTATGATAGAAAGTCATAACTATGATAGAAAGTCATAATTATGATAGAAAGTCATAATTATGATAGAAAGTCATAATTATGATAGAAAGTCATAACTATGATAGAAAGTCATAATTATGATAGAAAGTCATAACTATGATAGAAAGTCATAACTATGATAGAAAGTTATAACTATGATAGAAAGTCATAATTATGATAGAAAGTCATAACTATGATAGAAAGTCATAATTATGATAGAAAGTCATAACTATGATAGAAAGTCATAATTATGATAGAAAGTCATAATTATGATAGAAAGTTATAATTATGATAGAAAGTCATAACTATGATAGAAAGTCATAATTATGATAGAAAGTCATAACTATGATAGAAAGTCATAATTATGATAGAAAGTCATAACTATGATAGAAAGTTATAATTATGATAGAAAGTCATAATTATGATAGAAAGTCATAACTATGATAGAAAGTCATAACTATGATAGAAAGTCATAACTATGATAGAAAGTCATAATTATGATAGAAAGTCATAATTATGATAGAAAGTTATAACTATGATAGAAAGTCATAATTATGATAGAAAGTCATAATTATGATAGAAAGTCATAACTATGATAGAAAGTTATAACTATGATAGAAAGTCATAATTATGATAGAAAGTCATAACTATGATAGAAAGTTATAACTATGATAGAAAGTTATAACTATGATAGAAAGTCATAATTATGATAGAAAGTCATAATTATGATAGAAAGTCATAACTATGATAGAAAGTTATAACTATGATAGAAAGTTATAACTATGATAGAAAGTTATAATTATGATAGAAAGTTATAACTATGATAGAAAGTCATAACTATGATAGAAAGTCATAACTATGATAGAAAGTTATAATTATGATAGAAAGTCATAATTATGATAGAAAGTTATAACTATGATAGAAAGTTATAACTATGATAGAAAGTCATAATTATGATAGAAAGTCATAACTATGATAGAAAGTCATAACTATGATAGAAAGTTATAATTATGATAGAAAGTTATAACTATGATAGAAAGTCATAACTATGATAGAAAGTTATAATTATGATAGAAAGTTATAACTATGATAGAAAGTCATAACTATGATAGAAAGTTATAACTATGATAGAAAGTTATAACTATGATAGAAAGTCATAACTATGATAGAAAGTTATAACTATGATAGAAAGTCATAATTATGATAGAAAGTCATAATTATGATAGAAAGTTATAACTATGATAGAAAGTCATAATTATGATAGAAAGTCATAACTATGATAGAAAGTCATAACTATGATAGAAAGTCATAACTATGATAGAAAGTTATAACTATGATAGAAAGTCATAATTATGATAGAAAGTTATAACTATGATAGAAAGTTATAACTATGATAGAAAGTCATAATTATGATAGAAAGTCATAACTATGATAGAAAGTTATAACTATGATAGAAAGTCATAATTATGATAGAAAGTCATAATTATGATAGAAAGTTATAACTATGATAGAAAGTCATAACTATGATAGAAAGTCATAACTATGATAGAAAGTCATAACTATGATAGAAAGTTATAACTATGATAGAAAGTCATAACTATGATAGAAAGTTATAACTATGATAGAAAGTCATAATTATGATAGAAAGTCATAACTATGATAGTAAGTTATAATTATGATAGAAAGTCATAATTATGATAGAAAGTCATAACTATGATAGAAAGTCATAACTATGATAGAAAGTCATAATTATGATAGAAAGTCATAATTATGATAGAAAGTCATAACTATGATAGAAAGTTATAACTATGATAGAAAGTCATAATTATGATAGAAAGTCATAATTATGATAGAAAGTCATAACTATGATAGAAAGTTATAACTATGATAGAAAGTCATAATTATGATAGAAAGTCATAACTATGATAGAAAGTTATAACTATGATAGAAAGTTATAACTATGATAGAAAGTCATAATTATGATAGAAAGTCATAACTATGATAGAAAGTTATAACTATGATAGAAAGTTATAACTATGATAGAAAGTTATAAATATGATAGAAAGTTCATAACTATGATAGAAAGTCATAACTATGATAGAAAGTTATAACTATGATAGAAAGTTATAATTATGATAGAAAGTCATAATTATGATAGAAAGTTATAACTATGATAGAAAGTTATAACTATGATAGAAAGTCATAATTATGATAGAAAGTCATAACTATGATAGAAAGTTATAACTATGATAGAAAGTCATAATTATGATAGAAAGTCATAACTATGATAGAAAGTCATAACTATGATAGAAAGTTATAACTATGATAGAAAGTCATAACTATGATAGAAAGTTATAACTATGATAGAAAGTCATAACTATGATAGAAAGTTATAACTATGATAGAAAGTCATAATTATGATAGAAAGTCATAACTATGATAGAAAGTTATAATTATGATAGAAAGTCATAATTATGATAGAAAGTCATAACTATGATAGAAAGTCATAACTATGATAGAAAGTCATAATTATGATAGAAAGTCATAATTATGATAGAAAGTTATAACTATGATAGAAAGTCATAATTATGATAGAAAGTCATAATTATGATAGAAAGTCATAACTATGATAGAAAGTTATAACTATGATAGAAAGTCATAATTATGATAGAAAGTCATAACTATGATAGAAAGTTATAACTATGATAGAAAGTTATAACTATGATAGAAAGTTATAACTATGATAGAAAGTCATAATTATGATAGAAAGTCATAACTATGATAGAAAGTTATAACTATGATAGAAAGTTATAACTATGATAGAAAGTTATAATTATGATAGAAAGTTATAACTATGATAGAAAGTCATAACTATGATAGAAAGTTATAACTATGATAGAAAGTTATAATTATGATAGAAAGTCATAATTATGATAGAAAGTTATAACTATGATAGAAAGTTATAACTATGATAGAAAGTCATAATTATGATAGAAAGTCATAACTATGATAGAAAGTTATAACTATGATAGAAAGTTATAATTATGATAGAAAGTTATAACTATGATAGAAAGTCATAACTATGATAGAAAGTTATAACTATGATAGAAAGTTATAATTATGATAGAAAGTTATAACTATGATAGCAAGTCATAACTATGATAGAAAGTCATAATTATGATAGAAAGTCATAATTATGATAGAAAGTCATAATTATGATATAAAGTTATAACTATGATAGAAAGTCATAATTATGATAGAAAGTCATAATTATGATAGAAAGTCATAACTATGATAGAAAGTTATAACTATGATAGAAAGTCATAATTATGATAGAAAGTCATAACTATGATAGAAAGTTATAACTATGATAGAAAGTTATAACTATGATAGAAAGTTATAACTATGATAGAAAGTCATAATTATGATAGAAAGTCATAACTATGATAGAAAGTTATAACTATGATAGAAAGTTATAACTATGATAGAAAGTTATAATTATGATAGAAAGTTATAACTATGATAGAAAGTCATAACTATGATAGAAAGTTATAACTATGATAGAAAGTTATAATTATGATAGAAAGTCATAATTATGATAGAAAGTTATAACTATGATAGAAAGTTATAACTATGATAGAAAGTCATAATTATGATAGAAAGTCATAACTATGATAGAAAGTTATAACTATGATAGAAAGTTATAATTATGATAGAAAGTTATAACTATGATAGAAAGTCATAACTATGATAGAAAGTTATAACTATGATAGAAAGTTATAATTATGATAGAAAGTTATAACTATGATAGAAAGTCATAACTATGATAGAAAGTTATAACTATGATAGAAAGTTATAACTATGATAGAAAGTTATAACTATGATAGAAAGTCATAACTATGATAGAAAGTTATAATTATGATAGAAAGTTATAACTATGATAGCAAGTCATAACTATGATAGAAAGTCATAATTATGATAGAAAGTCATAATTATGATAGAAAGTCATAATTATGATATAAAGTTATAACTATGATAGAAAGTCATAATTATGATAGAAAGTCATAATTATGATAGAAAGTCATAACTATGATAGAAAGTTATAACTATGATAGAAAGTCATAATTATGATAGAAAGTCATAACTATGATAGAAAGTTATAACTATGATAGAAAGTTATAACTATGATAGAAAGTTATAACTATGATAGAAAGTCATAATTATGATAGAAAGTCATAACTATGATAGAAAGTTATAACTATGATAGAAAGTTATAACTATGATAGAAAGTTATAATTATGATAGAAAGTTATAACTATGATAGAAAGTCATAACTATGATAGAAAGTTATAACTATGATAGAAAGTTATAATTATGATAGAAAGTCATAATTATGATAGAAAGTTATAACTATGATAGAAAGTTATAACTATGATAGAAAGTCATAATTATGATAGAAAGTCATAACTATGATAGAAAGTTATAACTATGATAGAAAGTTATAATTATGATAGAAAGTTATAACTATGATAGAAAGTCATAACTATGATAGAAAGTTATAACTATGATAGAAAGTTATAATTATGATAGAAAGTTATAACTATGATAGAAAGTCATAACTATGATAGAAAGTCATAACTATGATAGAAAGTTATAACTATGATAGAAAGTCATAATTATGATAGAAAGTTATAACTATGATAGAAAGTTATAACTATGATAGAAAGTCATAATTATGATAGAAAGTCATAACTATGATAGAAAGTTATAACTATGATAGAAAGTCATAATTATGATAGAAAGTCATAATTATGATAGAAAGTCATAACTATGATAGAAAGTCATAACTATGATAGAAAGTTATAACTATGATAGAAAGTCATAACTATGATAGAAAGTTATAACTATGATAGAAAGTCATAATTATGATAGAAAGTCATAACTATGATAGAAAGTTATAACTATGATAGAAAGTTATAATTATGATAGAAAGTTATAACTATGATAGAAAGTCATAACTATGATAGAAAGTCATAACTATGATAGAAAGTTATAACTATGATAGAAAGTCATAACTATGATAGAAAGTTATAACTATGATAGAAAGTTATAATTATGATAGAAAGTTATAACTATGATAGAAAGTCATAACTATGATAGAAAGTTATAACTATGATAGAAAGTTATAACTATGATAGAAAGTCATAATTATGATAGAAAGTCATAACTATGATAGAAAGTCATAACTATGATAGAAAGTTATAACTATGATAGAAAGTCATAACTATGATAGAAAGTTATAACTATGATAGAAAGTTATAACTATGATAGAAAGTTATAACTATGATAGAAAGTTATAATTATGATAGAAAGTTATAACTATGATAGAAAGTCATAACTATGATAGAAAGTTATAACTATGATAGAAAGTTATAATTATGATAGAAAGTTATAACTATGATAGAAAGTCATAACTATGATAGAAAGTTATAACTATGATAGAAAGTCATAATTATGATAGAAAGTCATAATTATGATAGAAAGTTATAACTATGATAGCAAGTCATAATTATGATAGGAAAGTTATAACTATGATAGAAAGTCATAACTATGATAGAAAGTCATAACTATGATAGAAAGTTATAACTATGATAGAAAGTCATAATTATGATAGAAAGTTATAACTATGATAGAAAGTTATAACTATGATAGAAAGTCATAATTATGATAGAAAGTCATAACTATGATAGAAAGTTATAACTATGATAGAAAGTCATAATTATGATAGAAAGTCATAATTATGATAGAAAGTTATAACTATGATAGAAAGTCATAACTATGATAGAAAGTCATAACTATGATAGAAAGTCATAACTATGATAGAAAGTTATAACTATGATAGAAAGTCATAACTATGATAGAAAGTTATAACTATGATAGAAAGTCATAATTATGATAGAAAGTCATAACTATGATAGAAAGTCATAATTATGATAGAAAGTTCATAACTATGATAGAAAGTCATAATTATGATAGAAAGTCATAATTATGATAGAAAGTTATAACTTATGATAGAAAGTCATAACTATGATAGAAAGTCATAATTATGATAGAAAGTCATAACTATGATAGAAAGTTATAATTATGATAGAAAGTCATAATTATGATAGAAAGTCATAACTATGATAGAAAGTCATAACTATGATAGAAAGTCATAATTATGATAGAAAGTCATAACTATGATAGAAAGTCATAATTATGATAGAAAGTCATAATTATGATAGAAAGTCATAATTATGATAGAAAGTTATAACTATGATAGAAAGTCATAACTATGATAGAAAGTCATAATTATGATAGAAAGTCATAACTATGATAGAAAGTTATAACTATGATAGAAAGTCATAATTATGATAGAAAGTCATAACTATGATAGAAAGTTATAACTATGATAGAAAGTTATAACTATGATAGAAAGTTATAACTATGATAGAAAGTCATAATTATGATAGAAAGTCATAACTATGATAGAAAGTTATAACTATGATAGAAAGTTATAACTATGATAGAAAGTTATAATTATGATAGAAAGTTATAACTATGATAGAAAGTCATAACTATGATAGAAAGTTATAACTATGATAGAAAGTTATAATTATGATAGAAAGTTATAACTATGATAGAAAGTCATAACTATGATAGAAAGTTATAACTATGATTAGAAAGTCATAATTATGATAGAAAGTCATAATTATGATAGAAAGTTATAACTATGATAGAAAGTCATAATTATGATAGAAAGTTATAACTATGATAGAAAGTCATAACTATGATAGAAAGTTATAACTATGATAGAAAGTTATAATTATGATAGAAAGTTATAACTATGATAGAAAGTCATAACTATGATAGAAAGTCATAACTATGATAGAAAGTCATAACTATGATAGAAAGTTATAACTATGATAGAAAGTTATAACTATGATAGAAAGTTATAACTATGATAGAAAGTCATAACTATGATAGAAAGTTATAACTATGATAGAAAGTTATAACTATGATAGAAAGTCATAACTATGATAGAAAGTTATAATTATGATAGAAAGTTATAACTATGATAGAAAGTCATAACTATGATAGAAAGTTATAACTATGATAGAAAGTCATAACTATGATAGAAAGTTATAACTATGATAGAAAGTTATAATTATGATAGAAAGTTATAACTATGATAGAAAGTCATAACTATGATAGAAAGTTATAACTATGATAGAAAGTCATAACTATGATAGAAAGTTATAATTATGATAGAAAGTTATAACTATGATAGAAAGTATAACTATGATAGAAAGTTATAACTTATGATAGAAAGTTATAACTATGATAGAAAGTCATAACTATGATAGAAAGTTATAACTATGATAGAAAGTTATAATTATGATAGAAAGTTATAACTATGATAGAAAGTCATAACTATGATAGAAAGTTATAACTATGATAGAAAGTCATAACTATGATAGAAAGTTATAACTATGATAGAAAGTTATAACTATGATAGAAAGTTATAACTATGATAGAAAGTCATAACTATGATAGAAAGTTATAACTATGATAGAAAGTCATAACTATGATAGAAAGTTATAACTATGATAGAAAGTTATAATTATGATAGAAAGTTATAACTATGATAGAAAGTCATAACTATGATAGAAAGTTATAACTATGATAGAAAGTCATAACTATGATAGAAAGTCATAACTTATGATAGAAAGTCATAATTATGATAGAAAGTCATAACTATGATAGAAAGTCATAACTATGATAGAAAGTCATAACTATGATAGAAAGTTATAACTATGATAGAAAGTCATAACTATGATAGAAAGTTATAACTATGATAGAAAGTCATAACTATGATAGAAAGTTATAACTATGATAGAAAGTCATAACTATGATAGAAAGTTATAACTATGATAGAAAGTCATAACTATGATAGAAAGTTATAACTATGATAGAAAGTTATAATTATGATAGAAAGTCATAATTATGATAGAAAGTCATAACTATGATAGAAAGTTATAACTATGATAGAAAGTCATAACTATGATAGAAAGTTATAACTATGATAGAAAGTTATAACTATGATAGAAAGTCATAATTATGATAGAAAGTTATAACTATGATAGAAAGTCATAACTATGATAGAAAGTTATAACTATGATAGAAAGTTATAATTATGATAGAAAGTTATAACTATGATAGAAAGTCATAACTATGATAGAAAGTTATAACTATGATAGAAAGTCATAACTATGATAGAAAGTTATAACTATGATAGAAAGTCATAATTATGATAGAAAGTTATAACTATGATAGAAAGTCATAACTATGATAGAAAGTTATAACTATGATAGAAAGTTATAACTATGATAGAAAGTCATAACTATGATAGAAAGTTATAACTATGATAGAAAGTTATAACTATGATAGAAAGTCATAACTATGATAGAAAGTTATAACTATGATAGAAAGTCATAACTATGATAGAAAGTTATAACTATGATAGAAAGTTATAATTATGATAGAAAGTTATAACTATGATAGAAAGTCATAACTATGATAGAAAGTTATAACTATGATAGAAAGTCATAACTATGATAGAAAGTTATAACTATGATAGAAAGTTATAACTATGATAGAAAGTTATAACTATGATAGAAAGTCATAACTATGATAGAAAGTTATAACTATGATAGAAAGTCATAACTATGATAGAAAGTTATAACTATGATAGAAAGTTATAATTATGATAGAAAGTTATAACTATGATAGAAAGTCATAACTATGATAGAAAGTTATAACTATGATAGAAAGTCATAACTATGATAGAAAGTTATAACTATGATAGAAAGTTATAATTATGATAGAAAGTTATAACTATGATAGAAAGTCATAACTATGATAGAAAGTTATAACTATGATAGAAAGTCATTAACTATGATAGAAAGTTATAACTATGATAGAAAGTTATAACTATGATAGAAAGTTATAACTATGATAGAAAGTCATAATTATGATAGAAAGTCATAACTATGATAGAAAGTTATAACTATGATAGAAAGTCATAATTATGATAGAAAGTCATAACTATGATAGAAAGTCATAACTATGATAGAAAGTCATAACTATGATAGAAAGTCATAACTATGATAGAAAGTTATAACTATGATAGAAAGTTATAACTATGATAGAAAGTTATAACTATGATAGAAAGTCATAACTATGATAGAAAGTTATAACTATGATAGAAAGTCATAACTATGATAGAAAGTTATAGCTATGATAGAAAGTCATAACTATGATAGAAAGTTATAACTATGATAGAAAGTTATAATTATGATAGAAAGTCATAATTATGATAGAAAGTCATAACTATGATAGAAAGTTATAACTATGATAGAAAGTCATAATTATGATAGAAAGTTATAACTATGATAGAAAGTCATAATTATGATAGAAAGATATAACTATGATAGAAAGTCATAATTATGATAGAAAGTCATAATTATGATAGAAAGTCATAATTATGATAGAAAGTCATAACTATGATAGAAAGTCATAACTATGATAGAAAGTTATAACTATGATAGAAAGTCATAATTATGATAGAAAGTTATAACTATGATAGAAAGTCATAATTATGATAGAAAGTCATAATTATGATAGAAAGTCATAACTATGATAGAAAGTCATAACTATGATAGAAAGTTATAACTATGATAGAAAGTCATAATTATGATAGAAAGTCATAACTATGATAGAAAGTCATAACTATGATAGAAAGTCATAATTATGATAGAAAGTCATAACTATGATAGAAAGTCATAACTATGATAGAAAGTCATAATTATGATAGAAAGTCATAACTATGATAGAAAGTCATAACTATGATAGAAAGTCATAATTATGATAGAAAGTCATAACTATGATAGAAAGTCATAACTATGATAGAAAGTCATAATATGATAGAAAGTCATAACTATGATAGAAAGTCATAACTATGATAGAAAGTTATAACTATGATAGAAAGTCATAATTATGATAGAAAGTTATAACTATGATAGAAAGTCATAATTATGATAGAAAGTCATAACTATGATAGAAAGTCATAACTATGATAGAAAGTTATAATTATGATAGAAAGTCATAATTATGATAGAAAGTCATAACTATGATAGAAAGTTATAACTATGATAGAAAGTCATAATTATGATAGAAAGTTATAACTATGATAGAAAGTCATAATTATGATAGAAAGTCATAACTATGATAGAAAGTCATAACTATGATAGAAAGTCATAACTATGATAGAAAGTTATAATTATGATAGAAAGTCATAATTATGATAGAAAGTCATAATTATGATAGAAAGTCATAACTATGATAGAAAGTCATAATTATGATAGAAAGTCATAACTATGATAGAAAGTTATAACTATGATAGAAAGTTATAACTATGATAGAAAGTCATAACTATGATAGAAAGTTATAACTATGATAGAAAGTTATAATTATGATAGAAAGTTATAACTATGATAGAAAGTCATAACTATGATAGAAAGTTATAACTATGATAGAAAGTCATAACTATGATAGAAAGTTATAACTATGATAGAAAGTTATAATTATGATAGAAAGTTATAACTATGATAGAAAGTCATAACTATGATAGAAAGTTATAACTATGATAGAAAGTCATAACTATGATAGAAAGTTATAACTATGATAGAAAGTATAATTATGATAGAAAGTTATAACTATGATAGAAAGTCATAATTATGATAGAAAGTCATAACTATGATAGAAAGTTATAACTATGATAGAAAGTCATAATTATGATAGAAAGTCATAATTATGATTGAAAGTCATAACTATGATAGAAAGTCATAACTATGATAGAAAGTCATAACTATGATAGAAAGTTATAACTATGATAGAAAGTCATAACTATGATAGAAAGTTATAACTATGATAGAAAGTCATAACTATGATAGAAAGTTATAACTATGATAGAAAGTCATAACTATGATAGAAAGTTATAGCTATGATAGAAAGTCATAACTATGATAGAAAGTCATAACTATGATAGAAAGTTATAACTATGATAGAAAGTTATAATTATGATAGAAAGTCATAAATATGATAGAAAGTCATAACTATGATAGAAAGTTATAACTATGATAGAAAGTCATAATTATGATAGAAAGTTATAACTATGATAGAAAGTCATAATTATGATAGAAAGATATAACTATGATAGAAAGTCATAATTATGATAGAAAGTCATAACTATGATAGAAAGTCATAACTATGATAGAAAGTCATAACTATGATAGAAAGTTATAACTATGATAGAAAGTCATAATTATGATAGAAAGTTATAACTATGATAGAAAGTCATAATTATGATAGAAAGTCATAATTATGATAGAAAGTCATAACTATGATAGAAAGTCATAACTATGATAGAAAGTTATAACTATGATAGAAAGTCATAATTATGATAGAAAGTCATAACTATGATAGAAAGTCATAACTATGATAGAAAGTCATAATTATGATAGAAAGTCATAACTCTGATAGAAAGTCATAACTATGATAGAAAGTCATAATTATGATAGAAAGTCATAACTATGATAGAAAGTCATAACTATGATAGAAAGTCATAATTATGATAGAAAGTCATAACTATGATAGAAAGTCATAACTATGATAGAAAGTCATAATTATGATAGAAAGTCATAACTATGATAGAAAGTTATAACTATGATAGAAAGTCATAATTATGATAGAAAGTTATAACTATGATAGAAAGTCATAATTATGATAGAAAGTCATAACTATGATAGAAAGTCATAACTATGATAGAAAGTCATAACTATGATAGAAAGTTATAATTATGATAGAAAGTCATAATTATGATAGAAAGTCATAACTATGATAGAAAGTTATAACTATGATAGAAAGTCATAATTATGATAGAAAGTTATAACTATGATAGAAAGTCATAATTATGATAGAAAGTCATAACTATGATAGAAAGTCATAACTATGATAGAAAGTCATAACTATGATAGAAAGTTATAATTATGATAGAAAGTCATAATTATGATAGAAAGTCATAACTATGATAGAAAGTCATAATTATGATAGAAAGTCATAACTATGATAGAAAGTCATAATTATGATAGAAAGTCATAACTATGATAGAAAGTTATAACTATGATAGAAAGTCATAATTATGATAGAAAGTTATAACTATGATAGAAAGTCATAATTATGATAGAAAGTCATAACTATGATAGAAAGTCATAATTATGATAGAAAGTCATAACTATGATAGAAAGTCATAACTATGATAGAAAGTCATAATTATGATAGAAAGTCATAACTATGATAGAAAGTTATAACTATGATAGAAAGTTATAACTATGATAGAAAGTCATAATTATGATAGAAAGTCATAATTATGATAGAAAGTCATAACTATGATAGAAAGTTATAACTATGATAGAAAGTTATAACTATGATAGAAAGTTATAACTATGATAGAAAGTTATAACTATGATAGAAAGTCATAACTATGATAGAAAGTTATAACTATGATAGAAAGTTATAATTATGATAGAAAGTTATAACTATGATAGAAAGTCATAACTATGATAGAAAGTTATAACTATGATAGAAAGTCATAATTATGATAGAAAGTCATAACTATGATAGAAAGTTATAACTATGATAGAAAGTCATAATTATGATAGAAAGTTATAACTATGATAGAAAGTTATAACTATGATAGCAAGTCATAATTATGATAGAAAGTTATAACTATGATAGAAAGTCATAACTATGATAGAAAGTTATAACTATGATAGAAAGTTATAATTATGATAGAAAGTTATAACTATGATAGAAAGTCATAACTATGATAGAAAGTTATAACTATGATAGAAAGTCATAACTATGATAGAAAGTTATAACTATGATAGAAAGTTATAATTATGATAGAAAGTTATAACTATGATAGAAAGTCATAACTATGATAGAAAGTTATAACTTGATAGAAAGTTATAACTATGATAGAAAGTCATAACTATGATAGAAAGTTATAACTATGATAGAAAGTTATAATTATGATAGAAAGTTATAACTATGATAGAAAGTCATAACTATGATAGAAAGTTATAACTATGATAGAAAGTTATAATTATGATAGAAAGTTATAACTATGATAGAAAGTCATAACTGTGATAGAAAGTTATAACTATGATAGAAAGTCATAACTATGATAGAAAGTTATAACTATGATAGAAAGTTATAATTATGATAGAAAGTTATAACTATGATAGAAAGTCATAACTATGATAGAAAGTTATAACTATGATAGAAAGTTATAACTATGATAGAAAGTCATAACTATGATAGAAAGTTATAACTATGATAGAAAGTTATAATTATGATAGAAAGTCATAACTATGATAGAAAGTTATAATTATGATAGAAAGTCATAACTATGATAGAAAGTTATAACTATGATAGAAAGTCATAATATGATAGAAAGTTATAACTATGATAGAAAGTCATAATTATGATAGAAAGTTATAACTATGATAGAAAGTCATAATTATGATAGAAAGTCATAACTATGATAGAAAGTCATAACTATGATAGAAAGTCATAACTATGATAGAAAGTCATAATTATGATAGAAAGTTATAACTATGATAGAAAGTCATAACTATGATAGAAAGTCATAACTATGATAGAAAGTTATAACTATGATAGAAAGTCATAATTATGATAGAAAGTCATAACTATGATAGAAAGTCATAACTATGATAGAAAGTCATAATTATGATAGAAAGTCATAACTATGATAGAAAGTTATAACTATGATAGAAAGTTATAACTATGATAGAAAGTCATAATTATGATAGAAAGTCATAATTATGATAGAAAGTCATAACTATGATAGAAAGTTATAACTATGATAGAAAGTTATAACTATGATAGAAAGTTATAACTATGATAGAAAGTCATAACTATGATAGAAAGTTATAACTATGATAGAAAGTTATAATTATGATAGAAAGTTATAACTATGATAGAAAGTCATAACTATGATAGAAAGTTATAACTATGATAGAAAGTCATAATTATGATAGAAAGTCATAATTATGATAGAAAGTTATAACTATGATAGCAAGTCATAATTATGATAGAAAGTTATAACTATGATAGAAAGTTATAACTATGATAGCAAGTCATAATTATGATAGAAAGTTATAACTATGATAGAAAGTCATAACTATGATAGAAAGTTATAACTATGATAGAAAGTTATAATTATGATAGAAAGTTATAACTGTGATAGAAAGTCATAACTATGATAGAAAGTTATAACTATGATAGAAAGTCATAACTATGATAGAAAGTTATAACTATGATAGAAAGTTATAATTATGATAGAAAGTTATAACTATGATAGAAAGTCATAACTATGATAGAAAGTTATAACTATGATAGAAAGTTATAACTATGATAGAAAGTCATAACTATGATAGAAAGTTATAACTATGATAGAAAGTTATAATTATGATAGAAAGTTATAACTATGATAGAAAGTCATAACTATGATAGAAAGTTATAACTATGATAGAAAGTCATAACTATGATAGAAAGTTATAACTATGATAGAAAGTTATAATTATGATAGAAAGTTATAACTATGATAGAAAGTCATAACTATGATAGAAAGTTATAACTATGATAGAAAGTCATAACTATGATAGAAAGTCATAACTATGATAGAAAGTTATAACTATGATAGAAAGTTATAACTATGATAGAAAGTCATAACTATGATAGAAAGTTATAACTATGATAGAAAGTTATAACTATGATAGAAAGTCATAACTATGATAGAAAGTTATAACTATGATAGAAAGTTATAATTATGATAGAAAGTTATAACTATGATAGAAAGTCATAACTATGATAGAAAGTTATAACTATGATAGAAAGTCATAACTATGATAGAAAGTTATAATTATGATAGAAAGTTATAACTATGATAGAAAGTTATAACTATGATAGAAAGTCATAATTATGATAGAAAGTCATAACTATGATAGAAAGTTATAACTATGATAGAAAGTTATAACTATGATAAGAAAGTCATAATTATGATAGAAAGTCATAACTATGATAGAAAGTTATAACTATGATAGAAAGTCATAATTATGATAGAAAGTCATAATTATGATAGAAAGTTATAACTATGATAGAAAGTCATAACTATGATAGAAAGTCATAACTATGATAGAAGGTTATAACTATGATAGAAAGTCATAACTATGATAGAAAGTTATAACTATGATAGAAAGTCATAACTATGATAGAAAGTTATAGCTATGATAGAAAGTCATAACTATGATAGAAAGTCATAACTATGATAGAAAGTAATAACTATGATAGAAAGTTATAATTATGATAGAAAGTCATAATTATGATAGAAAGTCATAACTATGATAGAAAGTTATAACTATGATAGAAAGTCATAATTATGATAGAAAGTTATAACTATGATAGAAAGTCATAATTATGATAGAAAGTTATAACTATGATAGAAAGTTATAGCTATGATATAAAGTCATTACTATGATAGAAAGTTATAACTATGATAGAAAGTTATAACTATGATAGAAAGTCATAATTATGATAGAAAGTCATAATTATGATAGAAAGTCATAACTATGATAGAAAGTCATAATTATGATAGAAAGTCATAATTATGATAGAAAGTCATAACTATGATAGAAAGTCATAACTATGATAGAAAGTCATAATTATGATAGAAAGTCATAATTATGATAGAAAGTCATAACTATGATAGAAAGTCATAACTATGATAGAAAGTCATAACTATGATAGAAAGTTATAACTATGATAGAAAGTCATAACTATGATAGAAAGTCATAACTATGATAGAAAGTCATAATTATGATAGAAAGTCATAACTATGATAGAAAGTCATAACTATGATAGAAAGTCATAATTATGATAGAAAGTCATAACTATGATAGAAAGTCATAATTATGATAGAAAGTCATAACTATGATAGAAAGTCATAACTATGATAGAAAGTTATAACTATGATAGAAAGTCATAATTATGATAGAAAGTCATAACTATGATAGAAAGTTATAACTATGATAGAAAGTCATAACTATGATAGAAAGTCATAATTATGATAGAAAGTCATAATTATGATAGAAAGTCATAATTATGATAGAAAGTTATAACTATGATAGAAAGTCATAACTATGATAGAAAGTCATAACTATGATAGAAAGTTATAACTATGATAGAAAGTCATAACTATGATAGAAAGTCATAACTATGATAGAAAGTCATAACTATGATAGAAAGTTATAACTATGATAGAAAGTCATAATTATGATAGAAAGTCATAACTATGATAGAAAGTTATAACTATGATAGAAAGTTATAACTATGATAGAAAGTCATAATTATGATAGAAAGTCATAATTATGATAGAAAGTATAACTATGATAGAAAGTCATAACTTATGATAGAAAGTCATAATTATGATAGAAAGTTATAACTATGATAGAAAGTCATAATTATGATAGAAAGTCATAATTATGATAGAAAGTTATAACTATGATAGAAAGTCATAACTATGATAGAAAGTCATAATTATGATAAAAAGTCATAACTATGATAGAAAGTCATAATTATGATAGAAAGT